>NC_081408.1:298992507-299292507 GCF_030272615.1 Cryptomeria japonica
ATTTAAACTATTTTACAAGTGAGATCATAACATATATTTCACACTTTGATTTTGAAGTGGAACCTTCAAGAGTGTTAATGTAGTGTCTCTCCTCGATCTATTCGATGTGACACTCGCAATGGGCATGCCAAGGTTCCAATATGGTGTTTTGAGCTAAGGCTAGGATTTTATGTATTTTACTTGCTTAGTGTGATACTAGACATTATGTGGGTTTATGTTGTTCGATGATTATACGGATGACAGTGTAACTTTGCTAACCATATGACTTGTTAGATCCTATACAATGTTCGTGTGTTGATAGATTATATATGCTTTGTTATGATGATGAATATGTTTAGATTTGATTTGACCTATTTGATGTAAAGGATTATGCTTATGATTGGTTATGAATCTTAATGCAATTCAAATGATTGGTATGATGTTAAATGACACAAGGACTCATATTATGTTGATGATTAGATGATTGGTGATACTATATTGATTAATCATATGTCTTGATGGATTTTATTGTCCATGCATCATTATTAAGAGAATATACTGACCCTAATCTTGATTTGTTATGATGAGGTACTTCACGACATATGTGTTATTGTTTGCTTATTGCCTGACTGTCTTCGTGGGGGAATCAATGTCACATCACTCATTGTGAGCAGATGTGCCGTTGCGACATTCTCTCACTTGCTTGTTATATATATATATATATATATGCACATGTATCTTCATTGTGATTGCAGGGTTGCAGGTATTAAGACACTCATTCCTCCCAGGCAACTGGGTGTGAGCTCTCCTAGCTTTATAGGTGTGAGCGCGTCTCTTCCCGATGGAAAATATGTGGTTTCAGAGATGTCGTGGGTTCCCTATCCACACTCTAGGTCTAGGATGGTTGTCCAGTGTTGTCATCAGTCTTGGTGTAATTTGCCATGTTGTCTTGGTTGTTATGATTTGTGAGTATGTGGCATGGAGAGATTGATTATTTAGTTCATTTAATTTATTTAGTTATGGTTTATTGATTATAGTAATAGATTAACTATTTAATCTATTTAATTGCAATCTATTAGTTTATAATAATAGATTGACTAATTAATTTACTTAAATTCCGATTGTTGATTAACTGTGATTGAGTGATTATTTGATAATAATTTGTGATTTTATTAGCGACAAATATTATTTTGATTTAATAAGTTTCAATGATTCTAATTATCTATTTGGTGATTGATAATTATTTAATTACGTCGCTTTGGGTGTATTTAACATTTAATATTTAAATATTGCTAAGGTTATTAATCACGATCTATTGAATTATGGTAATAGATTGATTATTTAATTTATTTAATTTGTGATAAATGATTTGTTGCGTTTGAGTGATTATTTAATAATAATTTATGATTTTTAATAATGATAGTGTAATTTTATATTATTAGGGTTAAATGATTTTTTATTATTTAATTATTTTCATGCTTGAATTTAATTAATGTTTATTTGGAATTTTGAGGCTTTATTTAATATTTAATATCTTCATTTGATTTGATGTATTGAGTTTATTTAATTATTTTGCTTCAATTACTTTATTCATTTATCGTCGCTTTTAATCGTTATTTAATTATTATGAGCTTTGAGTTTTTAAATAATGAACCCTTTTGGTTATTTAATAAGATTACTTATCAGCACTATTTAAAAATAATTAAGAGTAATAATAATAAAGGGTAAATAATAAACAATTACCCTATCTATTGTATTATAATATTTTTAATGATATTTTGATTTTTATATTAATGAAAGTAATATTTCTATTTTGATTTTTGAAATCCAATAAAGATAATATTGGGAGAATAAATTTAATATATAATATAGTTTGGTCAATAGGGAAATATTTTATTTGGATTATTCCTATTGGTCATTAAAAAGGTTAGGGTTTCAATGCTTTTCCTTTTTCTTTTTCTTTTTCTTTTTTGTTTTGTGCTTGTCGGAAAAAGCATTCTTGGCTCTTGGGGCACTCAGTTTTTTTTCTTTGCACATGGTCAATTTGGCGGATTTTCATTATGCAAATTGTGGCTTTGGAATTTGGCCTGGGATTGGGATTGTGTTGTTGTTGGAGGCAGTGAACAAGCTCTCCACCAAAGAATTCTCTTCCATAACACAGGAAAGAGGTTGGTTTCTTGCTTCTTTTTGCATTGCTCTCAGAATTTTAAGGTTTGCTTGTCTTCTCCGTGTCTGAGTTTTCTTGAAAATTCAAGGTAGATGCATGGGTTAATCTCATAATGCTATTTGAAAATAAATAAGGAGATGAAAATTCTATTATTGTGTGTTTGCAATGTAACTATGTGATTACTTGTTTGGAATCTATAATTGTAAAATTGTAGACCACCGTTGTCTACCTTGAGTTTGGTATTGTATCTTTATTTGAGAATTTTGGTTGTCAAACTCTCATGTGGTTTATGGAGTCTAAGATTTATGATTTCACTGTTGGCAATCCCAGAATTGTGGAGTTTAATGTTAGATTGGGTTTTTTTTTCTTTATTGATACATTTTATTTTGCTGATGAATTTGGGGGTTGTTGGTTGCAACAGGGTGTAAGCTAGCAGATTGTTGCCATGTTGCAGCTCCCCACTTGGGTGCCATTATCTTTTTTGTTGGCTCCCCCATATTGATGGGTTAAAACCACCAAGTGGGCAGAGTATGGGAGGTGTGGTTGGTAGTTTTGAAGAGTGGTATGTGCGTGTGGGTTGCTCAAACCATGGTGGCTATGGCCGGAGCGCCTTCTCAATCACGGGCCAGGAGAGGAGCATCTTCATGCTTGGGTGCAGGTTGCCAAACTTGGAGGACACACTCACAACAACCATACACTGTTATGCATTTTATCATTGTGTTGGTCTCACCCCCCTTTTTTTTACTTCGAATCAGCCACTGAGCTGAATGAGATTTTATTGTTTATGGTTGATAGATTTTAATGGTGACAGTAGATGTTTTCAGATTGGCCATATCATGAGATTTTTGCTAATTATGTGGTAGCATGTCTATGTGTATATAGAACTGCAAATCATTTAATATTTTCAAGCTGTCGTGTGTGTGTTTTTTTTCAAATCATTGTGAGAGTCTATGTACTGATTAGTGTAAGAGTTAGATGTTTAAATGCGAAGTTCAACTATGGTTTTGGGGTGAAGCCCGCGAGTTACAATGTGAGCTAAGCATAATGTAGACGTTGCCCCTTCATATTTTATTGTCTTCTATTGTGGATGTCATTTTATGAAATGCGTTATGCTGCATTTTTTATGCAGCCATAACTAGCGAGTCCTCAAAAGAGAACTGATCGGCTTATGCAGCAAGAGTAACACAACGAAAACAACAATAAAATATAGATGAAGAGGGGAAAATAGATTTGAAGTAAATGATCAAAACATAACGAAATAAACATGCAGAATGCTAAAATATCATTAAAAGACCAGTTCACCTTGCTATTTTACCTTCTCCTTCGAATTGAGCTTGATGAAGTGAAGGCCCCCCTTGATAATACTCCACTTGATGTTCTCCTTTGATTGCTGGATGTGGATGGCTCTCCAATGTTGTGCACAAATGGAATGAATTTGAAAAATGATAAGAATGAGATGATCAAGTTGCCAAGATGATTTCCTGGGCTCAAAAGGGCAGCATAAACTTACTGGATTTCAAGATGTTTTGAATGAAGGGATGGAACCCTATTTTATAGGAAGAGGAGAGGAAAATGAATGGCTAGGATGAATTCGAGATGAAGGGCTAAGATTTACTTGTGAGCTCACACAAGGTCCAAGATAGGGTGTAGAGACCAAGAAATATGCCTTAAAGGCATTTCGTATCTCCACACTCCATAAGATGCATTGGAGGAATTAAAAATTCTCCAAAAAAGGATATCATGGGGATTGGAGGAATAAAAAGGAATTAAAAATTCCTTGGGAGAGGGGATGCCTAGAGGAATGTGTGATTTTGAAAATCTTACATTCACCTAGGAAAAGAGCATTTAAAGCTAGTGGCTGGATGAAAAGGACAAAGAGTTGACTTCGTGACTAATCATGATGATTAACCATTAACGAGTCATAAGGAGGGGGATTAGAGGAAATGTTAGGTGGGATTAATATTTGTAGGAGAATTTGACTAGGAGAGAGAATGAGTGGAGGGAATTAAAAAATAGAAGAATAATGTTAAGTGAGTTTAGGGAGTTTCTAGAAGAATGAAATAAGAAGATGATTTGTAGGAATCATGTAGGTTAACTAATTAATTGAAATTAATTAGCTAAGAGGAAGATTTGTGAGGATTTGATTTTTTTAGAAGAATAAAGAAAGGGATTGATTTATTAAATAAATCAATCATATGCTATAGTGACAATATTAATTATATTTAATTAATATTGAGAGGAATTTGAATTAACATAATTAATTAATTAATTATGCGAGGAATTAAAAATAATTAAAATAATTATTTTTAAGTGTCTACATTTTGCCCCTCTTTGAAGCGAGGTGTGATGACACATTGATTCAAAGAATAATCTTGTTTTGATGTTGATATTGGTTTGATAGGATGCTCTGGCTCTTGATTGATAGATTATGGTATGGTGATTCCCCCTCGGGAGATCAATTGAGGTATTTGATCTTTGGATTTTTGCAAAATTGATATCCTGATAGATTTGATTTGATTCGATTGATAAGATCTAGATTCAGTCTGGTTTCAAGAAGAATTCATCCTGTATAAGACAAAGATGATCAAAGTGTCTGGTTTCAGGAAGGATTCATCCTATATAAGACATGATTGATCACAATATCTGGTTTCAGGAAGGATTCATCCAGTATAAGACATGATCAGAGTGTCTGGTTTCAGGAAGGATACATCCTGTATAAGACATGACTGATCACAACATTTGGTTTCAGGAAGGATTCATCCTGTATAAGACATGATCAGATCACAAAGTCTGGTTTCAGGAAGGATTCATCCTGTATAAGACATAATTGATCACAACGTTTGGTTTCAAGAAGGATTCATCTTGTATAAGACATGATCGGAGTGTCTGGTTTCAGGAAGGATACATCCTATATAAGACATGACTGATCACAACGTCTGGTTTCAGGAAGGATTCATCCTGTATAAGACATGATCAGATCACAACATTTGGTTTCAGGAAGGATTCATCCTATATAAGACATGATCGGAGTGTCTGGTTTCAGGAAGGATACATCCTGTATAAGACATGACTGATCACAACATCTGGTTTCAGGAAGGATTCATCCTGTATAAGACATGATCAGAGCGTCTGGTTTTAGGAAGGATACATCCTATATAAGACATGAATCAAAATCAGAATTGATTATGTGAGGAAAAAAAAATAGAGGAAGAAAAATTAAGGTGGAAGGGATAGATGAGGAACAAATATGAAGCAGTCGTGAGGTATTTGGAAAGAAGAATACGAGATGCGAGACCACAGAGGAAAATGGGGGCAATTGAGAACTCCATGGGATTATTGAGTTTAGGATTTGATGGAATGATGGTGAGATTTTGTGTACAACAAATGTGGAGAGCCAACCTAGTTTGATGTTGCCCTGAGTGACTTGCACCATTGATTATAGAAATCAGGATGCCAGGAGAAACGCAGGGCATGGACTAACTCTGTAGACAAATGGGAATTTCTTGCACACAACAATGCAAGTGCTAAGAAACACTAATATAGAGTTGTGGGTTCGTGCAAGGAAACCCTCAAACACACCGATACCTCTTGTACACGAGAAGGTAAGTGTTGATAAACACTAGTACCAGGTCGCCGATTTATACAAGAAGGATCTAAAACATGCCATACTATGAAATATGCCCTAGTATGCACCTATCATAACGTACCTGGATATGGAAGAACCTAGGCAGTCGTAAATAGTGGCAGTCATAGGGCAAAATATGCAAGCCTATATGAAAAGATCTAACAAAATCTAACAAGTCTCTTCCTTGCGACCACATGATACTTCTTGCCAAGAGTAGAACTAGGATGGACTTGGGATTGTTTCTCAAGACTTCTTGAAGCTTACACATAGAGGCATAAAATATCAATTTCAATGGGACATTCTTTGTTCATGACTCAGGCGAAGACTTCATCATCATACACATGTTTTATTGGGAGGCGGAAAAGAAGGAATGTTGCGCATGGGTGGGCTAGATGGCAGATGATTTGTAGTATCAACATGATAGACAGTGGATCCGGTTATTTACCTTGGAGTCTGCACAGAGGTTTTCACCAAGGTACTTGTCCATAGCGCCACCAAGTGGTTTTCACTAATGGACGAATTTTTATTTATTTTTTCTTTTTCTGATTTTTTTAATTTTTTTTGTGTCATAAGGTGCCTGTTTGCTAGGTTTTCACCAAAGTGACGATTTTTTTAGGATCTTTTTCTCATCATTTAAAAAAAAAAAAATTCTTGATTTTTTTTTTTTTTGACAATTTAAGACTTTCTGAGGACTAAGCATAAAATATTTTGAGGTGCATGATATTCATTGGATCATCCAAAGGATCACCTTCAGGAGTAGCCAACTGATAAGCTCCTGATCCATATTTCATTGAGATTACATATGGTCCAAGCCAATTAGGCTTGAACTTGCCTTTCTTTTCTCTTTCTTGTAGATTTTTCTGATTTTCCATGAGGACAAGATCACCAACTTGGAATTCTCAGGTTCTAAATTTTTTATGATAACTCATGCATAGACGGTTTTGATATACCCGAAGATGATTCAAGGCCTTGAGGTGCCTTTCATCTAACAATTCTAGCTCTTGTAAGTGGGCAATTCTATATTCTTCCTCTGGTAGGATGTTTTGCAGCGATACCCTTAGAGAGGGGATCTCAATCTCAAGGGGAAGGATGGCTTCGGAACCAAATACTAGGGAATAAGGAGTGGTGTCTGTGGGGGTGCGGATGGAGGTGCGGTAGGCCCACAATGCAGGATGGATTTGGAGGTGCCAATCATGGCCTGCTTCATTGACTGTCTTTTTGAGGATTTTTATTAGGGTTTTATTAGAAGCCTCAGCTTGGCCATTGCCTTGGGGGTAATATGGAGTGGAGAAGCGGTGTTGGATGTTGAATTTTTGGTAGAGTTCTTTGACATCCTGGTTCTTAAATTGTTTACCATTATCTATGATGATAACGTTTGGGATGCCATATCGACAGATTAGGTAGTTCAGGATGAATTTGGATATTTGCTTGCCGGTGGTTAAAGTAAGAGGGATAACCTCTACCCACTTGGTGAATTATTTAGTGGCGGTGATAATGAATTTATGTCCGTTGGAAGATGAAGGGTGGATTTTTCCAATGAGATCGATCCCCCACTGCGAGAAGGGCCATGGTGTAATGAATGGTTACAATTCTTGTGACGGTGCATGAATCTTATTGCCATGCTGCTGGCAAGGGATGCATTTCTTCACATAATTGTATTCATCTTCTTCCATTTTAGGCCAATAGTATCCTGTTCTCAAAAGTTTTTTAGCCAATGTGAGTCCACTTGAGTGTGCCCCATAGATACCCTCGTGTACTTCGCATAATGCCCATTCTGCTTCTTGTTTATCTAAACACCTTAGGAGGGAACCATCAAAATGCCTTTTGAACAAGGTGTCTGCAAGGATGGTGTAACGAGCACATCGACGGATGAAGGTTTGCTGTTGGGTTTTGGTGAGGTGTGGAGGAATGGTGTTGTCTTTGAGGAAAGCGAAGGTTTCTTGGTACCAAGGGGACTCAGGACCAATGAGAACACACACCATTTTAGACTCTGGTAAGTTGTATGCCGGTATAAACAATTGCTCGACCAAGAACTCACACTTCTGACTATGTACTCGCATTTGAAGGAGGGAGCCAATGGTGGCCATTGCATCTGGAGCCCTATTGTTTGTTCATGGGATTTGGTCAAACTTGATTGCCATGAAATGTTGCTTAAGATCTTCAACCATGGTATGGTAGGGAAGGAGTTTTATCATCTTTTGTCTAGTATTCATCATTGACTTGTTTTATGATGAGTTGGGAATCGCCATAGACTTGTAATTCCTTTATTTTCCAGTGGATAGCCAAGCGTAAACCTGTGATGAGGGCCTCGTATTCTGCTATGTTATTGGTGCATGCAAAGGCTATCTTGTATGATTTGGGGATGCCATCTCCTTGAGGTGTGACCAATAATATTCCTGCCCCCGATCCATTTTGAGTATAGGAGCCATCAAAATACAATTTCCATGTGGAGGATGTGGTAACAGTCATAATGAACTCATCTAGTAATTCTGTGAGAAGAGGATGGTCACCTGGAAGTGGAACTTCAGCCAACTGATCTGCAATGACCTGTCCCTTGATTGCTTTTCTGTCCACATATTCAATGTCAAACTCACTTAAGAGCATGACCCATTCAGCCATTCAGCTAGTGAGAGCAGCCTTGGACAAGAGATATTTAAGTGGATCGATTTTAGCAATTAGTTTTGTTTTGTTGTTTAGCATATAATGTCAGAGTTTTTGTGTGCTAAACACTAATGCCAAGCATGCTCTTTCAATGGGGGTGTAATTGAGTTCATATCATACCAATGTCCGACTGATGTAGTAAATGGCGTGTTCCTTCCCTTGATCATTTGTCTGTGCCAATAATGCCCCCAATGCTACTGCAGTAGCACATATATACAAAATAAGGGGTTTCCCAAGAGTAGGAGGCATCAATACCGGAGGTGATGCTAGATATTCTTTTAGTTTCTCAAAGGCCTTTTGGCATAAGCAATCCCATTTGAATTTTGTGTCCTTGCATAGGAGGTGTGCAAATGGATGGCACTTATCTGCTAGTTGTGAAATGAAACGTCTGATAGACTAGAGTTTTCCCTGAAGACTGTGCAGTTGTCTGAGAGTTTTTGGTGGAGGCATTTCCATGATAGATTTTACTTTTGCAGGATCAACCTCGATGCCTCTGCGGGAAACAATGAATCCTAATAGTTTTCCCGATGTGACTCCAAACACACACTTTTTTGGATTCAATCATAGTTTGTATTTTTCTAATCTTTCAAAGATCTGCTTTAGAATGGGAATGTGTTCTTGTCTTGTCTTAGATTTGCCTAGTAGATCATCCACATAGTCCTCCATAATTTTGCGTAAGAGGTCATGAAAAATTGTTGTCATTGCACGTTGATATGTAGCTCCAACATTTTTGAGACCAAAAGGCATGACCCGATAACAAAAAGTACCCCATGGTGTTGTGAATGCAGTTTTATGCTGATCCTCATCTGCTATCCTGATTTGGTTGTATCCAGAAAACCCATCCATTAGCGATAACATTTCATGTCCTGTTGTAAGGTCCACAATCATGTCTATATTAGGGAGTGGGAAATCATCTTTAGGATAAGCTATATTTAGATCTTGGAAATCTGTGCAAATGCGGTTGCCCTCAGCAGGTTTGCCGATAGGTACAATGTTGGAGACCCATTCAACATAATCTATTGGTTTGATAAATTCTGCATCTAACAACTTTTGGAGTTCTGCCTTGACCAGGAGTACAATATGTGGGTGCATTTTGTGCAATTTTTGTTTTACAAGTTTTGCATCTGGGCGGACAATGAGATTGTGAACCACCAAGGCAGGGTCCAACCCTGGCATATCGGAATAGGACCATGCAAAATTGATTTTTACCTCTGTAAGGAAGTTGATGAAGTCTTGTTTCTTGATTTCTGTGAGGGATTTGGCAATGAGCACATTTTTTAGAATAACTTCGGTGCCCATGTTGATGTTGTTTGTTTCTTCTATCAACAAATTTGATTTGTCTTGTGGAAGGTAACCAATGGTAGGGAGGTCAAATCCCTCATCGTCAAGTACCTTTTCCAGGTTTTCACTTTCAGATACACCCTTTGTTTTTATTTCTTGTTCATCCAAAGGCGCCTCTGAGAGGTTTTCACCTAGGGAATCATATCTTTTTCTTTTATTATCTTTTTTGTGGCTAAGGGCATTGACTTGACTACCAAAGTATCCCTGTTCGTGTAGTTGAATACCCTCGATTCTGCTACAATCTTCCATATTTTGCACTATTAGGAGAGCAATGAGAGCATTATCATCAACGCAGATATCTAAAGTGGGTTTGTCTCGTTGGCCCCAATCAATGAGTTCAAGATGGACAAGATGTAGCTCATGTGAAGTGGGAGGGGTTACGGGGGCGATGGTATTGATGTAAGCGTCCAAGAAGATATCTTTCTCATATTCATAAGGCATTTCATGGAATTCCTCTTCGTCAGCGCTTTCGATATCTAAAGAAGGACTAGAAGGGGCACCAATGATAGTAATCTTAGGCACCGGGGTGTGTACCCCAAGCCTCTGTTGTATCTGTAGGAGATAGGATTTATGGGTGTTTTTCTTCCTTTCTCCTCTGGTCCCAGGCCATGTCCTTTGTATCCCATTTTTTCAACTATGGCAGATGCTTTTGGGTACATTTCTTTGGATATTCTTATTGGATCTTCATCTTCTTCCCGGTACAACCATGAAGAGATATCTATTTCGAGACTCTCATTATCAAGTGGGCCCCATTGCTGGAAGGTGGTGTTTTGGCATTGCATGACTGGTTTTGGGTCCTTTTTTATCTCTTTTGGTTTTCCAAATGACTTAGGAGAGAGAGGGAGGTTGCCTATCAATAAGACGTCCTCCAATTTGTATTCTCCACAACCATTGTCCAAGATCTTGATTTGATTATTTGGTTGGGATGATGTGGAGGCAATATTTGATGTGTCAGATGGAGGTGTTGGCGAGGGTCTATTTAGTGGGCAATGATACGGATGCTTCCCCTCTAATAGTTTGCAATATTGAAAAGGTTGGGGATCACCTTTGATAGTGATCACTCTTCCATTATAGGGGAATTTGATGCATTGGTGATAGGTGGAGGGTACGGCCTGCAAGGAATGAATCCATGGCCTCCCAAGGAGAATTTTGTAGGGGAGATCAAGATCTAGTACTTGGCAAGGGGTTTCAATTGTAATGGGGCCCACTTGAAGATGTAAGGTGATCATGCCCTTTGAAATTCTTTCTGCATCATCATATGCCTTTATTGTGATCCTTCCTGATGTGTCTATCAAATCCTCAGAAAGTCCCAATTGTTTTATTAATTTGTATGTGCACAGATTAAGCCCAGATCCATCGTCTATCGGGATACGTTTGACCTTGTGCTTGTGGATAAGAGCTTCGATGTGCAAAGGTTTGTTATGGTCTTCATCTGTGGGAGCATCTTTGGAGTTAAATACAATGTGTTGCTAGGCAGCAAGGTTTCCAATGAAGGCTTGGAATTGGGTGGCATTGATGTTATCTAGAACACGTGATTGGAGAAGGGCTTGTTCTAAAATTTCTTTATGGACCGGGGAGGTCTTGAGAAGCTCCAAAATGGAGATCTACGCAGGTGTCTTCCCAAGTTAATCAAGGAGGTCATATCGGTGGGTGGAAGACATGTGTGGGGGGTTTGGTGGGGGAGGAACTCCTTGGATGGTGACTCTTCCTCGATGTGTAGTTGTATTGCAGTCATTCTGGAAATGGGAGGTGGAAGGCGTGGCACCTTGAATGACTATCCTAGTAGGATTTGGTCTGCTTTGGGAAGAAGGAGAATTGACTCCTTGGATGGTTATGACATTGACATGATTGTCTGCAGGTTCAATGCGACCTACTAAAAAATCAAAACCAGTTATGTGATTAGCGTAGTCATAACCCATTGCGTTAGATGATGAGCCTTTTCCTTTATCATGCTTCGGGAAGGGTTCCTAGTACATTTTGAGTTTGTCATTGTTATTACCAGGTTTTGTATTTGCTATCTCAATCTCACCTCTATCAATGAGATCTTGTGTGTAGATCTTCAGTTTCATACACTTTCGTGTATCATGTCCTTTGATACGATGGTATTCACAATACTCATTTTCATTATACCATCTTGGTTTAGGTTGATTGGGGTCAAACGAGCGAGTGATTGGAAAAACCACTATACCTACTTGGACAAGTTTTTGAAACACCGCTTCAATAGGCTCAGCCAGAGGAGTGAAATCTCTTGGAGTCCTATTATTCGATTGGGGTGGTCATCCCTGGATTGAGACATTGTTGTGAGGTTTTTGGGATTGATTTTGGTTGTTGAATTGATGATTATTGGTGGTGGATTTTGGGGGAGCGGCCACAGTTTGGACCCGCTTTGCATCAGTTATACCATCATTGACCACATTTTTGTTTTTGGACCAGAATTTTGGCTTGTCATTATAATAAGAGGAAGAACTTTGTGTTGATTTCTGGTAATGTTTCAAGGTTCCTTCCTCCAGCAAGACACGTTCGAGGGTGAGGCCATTATCTATCAATTTTTGAAAGGATTTGATACATTGAGATATTAAAGGTCTTGAAAGTTCAGGCACCAAGTTCTTTTGGAATAGTTCAATTTGATGTTGTTTTGGCATGTCCCACTGGAATTTCTTGATAAGATGTCACCATCTTTGTTGGAAATTGGTGAAGGTTTCTTCGGGCTTTTGTTTTGTATTACATAAGTCCATCATATATACATCATTACCCATGTTATATGGATAGTGGGCCACAAATTTTTTTGCCAAGTCTGGAAAAGAGACAATGGAACCTCATGGTAAAGATCAGAACCATGCCAAGGCGTCTCCCGTGAGACTCTTGGGAAAGAGTCTGCGAAGGTAAAGGTCACTATAGGAGACTTCTTGGCTTAAGATGTGGAATTCTCGAACATGGTCGCGGGGATCTCCTTTGCCTTCATACTTGGTGAATTTAGGGATCTCAAATCCCAGGGGATATGGTGCAACTGATATAGACGGGTTGTAAGGACAAGGGCAAAACTTTTTGAATGAGTAAGTTTTCCTTTTATTAGTCCTTTGTTTCATGTCCTTGATGATATTCTTCATGTCTTGAATTTCCTTGATGAGGTCTTGTTGTGGACTTTGATATTGATGAATTGTATTTGCCCCAAGAATTGGATGAACCAAAGAAGGTGCACCACCACCAATATATTGATATGATGAGGAGGTGGGAATGTTGGATGTGATGACCAGTGTCACTGGGATTTGAGGGACAGTTGGTTGCAGTCTGCCAACTATTGTGACAGGATTGAATACGGCCCAAATAAAATTTGCGACATTGTTGGGAGGAAGGGAAGTTTGTGGAATAGAAATTTGTGGTTGAATAGAAGGAGGTGGTATAGAAGTTTGTTGGAGAATGGATGAGATCGGATTTGATAGTGGTATGTATGGTAAGGAGGAAGAAGGTGGGATGGAGACCACGGTGGGAGGTACCACGGGTGGCATTGATTGAGCTTGGATGATTGATGGGGCTGCAATTGATTGAGTTTGAATAGTAGGTGCAACACTTTGTGTGGGAGCAAGGTCTCCTTGTGGTTGTTGGGTGAGAGCGGATCTATTAAATTCAGGCGAAAGTTGAGCTCCATGTTCAAGGAGAGTCTTCAGAAGTGCAGTAGGATTGTGTTTAATAAACTTTTCCATCATCTCTTGGTTATAAGAATCTGTTAGGAAAGTTTGCACTTCTGGACAAAGTTCATCTTGGTTAACCATGTCAAGATTTTGACTTTGATCTTGATTGCTAGGTTGCCCACTTTGTGTATGATCTTGTGTGGGATCTTCATATAGGACACCAATGTCTGGCATGCCATATTGTTGTTCAACCATCTTTTTCTTTTGGGATCGAGTTGCGACCATACATGATATTTGTGATGAAAAGACTTAGGAAAAATGTGATTAAAGGACTTAAGAAATTTGTGATGAAAGGATTTAAGAAATTTGTGATGAAAGGATTTAAGAAATTTGAGGATGAAAAGATTTGAGAAATTTGTGATGAAAGGATTTAAGAAATTTTGAGGATGAAAAGACTTGAGAAATTTGTGATGAAAGGATTTGAGAAATTTCAGGATGAAAAGACTTGAGAAATTTGTGATGAAAGGATTTAAGAAATTTGTGATGAAAGGACTTGAGAAATTTGTGATGAAAGGATTTAAGAGAATTGTATTTATGACAAGTTGTATGAAGGGATATGACCACCCTGATTTGGATGATAATAGGTGTTTCAAAGGAAAAACTTGAATGTTGACATAGAGGATAAACTCTTAGCTTCTCTCTTGGGCTTATGAAAAATGGGACGGACAGAGTTTTGACACGATTTTGGACTTTGTGTGGGTAATGACTTGGACAATTGTTTGTGTTCTGACAAATGTTTTTGCAAAGTGTTTGGGGATAGTGATGTGTTTTTAGTCTACTCTTGGCAAGTATGTATCAAACAAAGCAAACACAGTGATCAAATGCATATTATATCAAAGACACTCATGCTCATATACAACATTCTTAAGGCTGGCAAGGACAATAGTCATTGAATCCCAATTGGTTTCCCATCTACGCTCACCCAGAGCAAATAATTATATGCTTGAACCCACTGGCTCCCCTCCACGACACTCAATTCTTGGGGCAGCCAAGCATCAATTGCCATGAAAACTCCTCATGGCGAACTTTGTGTCTCTACTAAGGGCCGTAAGAATATGGGCCGCTTCAGAGGTCCGACCTCCTGCACCAATGACTAGAAGGTTTTTGGCCACTATGAACAAGGTGTTTAGTAAGTCTTCCCGTTAGGAGCTACCCTTCAAAGTTGCGCAAGCGCAATTGAGGCCTATAGCCCAACAAAGCACCAAGAACTTAATAGTCACCTAAGCATGATTGAGATCTCTAGGATCCTACTAAGCACCCAATGTGAGAGTGAACTCTCATATAGCCCCAACCATTAACCCTTTCGTAGTCAATGGCCTATTTATTATAGTGAGTTGGGAACTTCAGGTCCAGGTGTACTCACTTGGGTCGTTCCCCTCTTACCTTCTCAAAGAGAAAGTTGGGAGGGCAGGCCCGCTAGAGGTAAACACACAATCAAACAAGAAAAGGTTGGAGGGTCTGGATTTCTGATCTTCTAATAAGATGAGAACATACTTTCCTACCTTTATGCTTTTCTTAAAGACACATAAGACAATGGTTCATTCCATTTTAATTAATATCTAGGTGCCTAGTTTAAATAAATGCACAAGATTTGGTTGGATCGGCTAGGCAACCTGCAAAACAACTTGATTAGTAGTTTTGAAAAATGGAGTCTTCAACAAGCGTCCTGCAAAACAACTTGATTAGTAGTTTGAAAAAAAATGTAGTCTTCAACAAGCGTCCTGCAAAACAATTTGATTAGTTTGGAAAAATAGAGTCTTCAACAAGCGTCCTGCAAAAAACAACAAAATGACAAAAATATTAATTTTTTTGATTTTTTGGGAATGAATAGAAAAACATGAATAAAAACTTTTTTACTAATGAAAAATGTGGATTTGAAGAAAGCTTTGATGGGTAAATGGGGTTTGACTAGGTTTTTGCCACTTTCTAAGGGATAGGCAAGTGAAAAATGGGGATTTTGGAGGAGAGATGAAGGAATGGGAAAATTTGTCAAAGAGGGGCAAAGAAGCAAAAGTTGGAGATGGATAATATGGGAAAAATTTGGAGGTGATTGGATAAAAGGGGAAGAAGTTATGGAAAACCCTAAAAATAGAGAAATATGGGATTTAGGCTTCAAAAAGTGGATTTTTGGGATAAGGCCCCCAAGGAAGAAAATGTGGAAAATGGCAATGCGGAGAATCTGGTGGAGTTTGGAGGAAAATGGAGTCAAGATAAATAAGATATGATGAAAAAACATGAGAGGAATCAGAAGCTCAAGAGGCAGCAATAACATTAAGCACTGAACTGCCTAAGGGTAAAGTATTGAAAAGAAAGAAACAAGACATTCCAAAGGTCTTACCGACTCCTCTAACAAAGAGACCTAATACAAGAGCATCAACTGCATCACCGAGTAAGAAACAAAAGAGTGTTACTGCTCCCAAGGTAACAAAGACCTACAAGAAATCTACTCGGAGACTCATTTTGGCAAAAGAGTGTAGCGATATAGAATCTGAGGATGCCAACAAATTCCAGATTGTCAAAAGCAAGAAGGTAAATATACATAGTGTTGAAAACTTTTGTGCAAATCTAAAAGAATATGGTGGATTTGGTTCCTTTAGATATGTCAAGTATGAGACTAGGAATAATGATGAGAAGAGACAAATTGAAGAAGTTGTCATTTGTACACTTCTAAAGTTTTGGCTAGCTCCATTAGAACTAGTAAAGCCACTTTCGAGTGAATTGTACTTACATATTGATAATAGGTGGAAATATGCAATGGACTTAGAGAAACAAACTAGAGAAAGAAGTCTAGTCCATCTATTTCCTCATATGTCTATAATAGAGATTAAGGAGCATCTGACAACCTACAATTCTAAATTTCTTGTCAAACAGCGAGCCTTAAAATTGATGAATGGGCTATACATTGATGTAGAAAATGAGACAAAAGAAAAATGGTAGGAAATCTTCAAAATAAAAGTTGTGGGTGAACAATCTAAAGTTGAAATTGTTGATGTCACCGAGCAAGATCCTGATGTCACCGAGCACGGTCCTGATGCTATTGAGCAAGACCCGGCTGACACTATTTAAATTGATGAAGATGTCATGGATGCAGAAGAACGGGAGTAGGAGATGATCGAAGGCACTACATATGCAAAACTTGTATCTAGTGAATCTGTGTTAGTACAAGTTTAGCCTTATCCACCGATCACTCAACCTGTCTCAACCGAAGCTCCTCAAGATACAGCACAAGGCACCGAAGGTCACCAGTCTGAAGCAACAGGAGAAGGTACAACTCAAGAAAAGACCTCTCAAGCACCGTCAAGCACTGAAAATGTAGCAGTTGAGACACCAAGTACTGAGATACCCAAAGACACCATAGCAGCTATAGGTATCGACCAAAGTGTTGCCTCTACCGAGAAACCGACCGAGGGTCAGCAAGCCTCACAAGCTATTATCTTGGTCCACCCAACCAAAGGTAAAGAGAAGAAGGTGAAAAAGCATAGTTTTAAAGTTGATTTATCTAAATTGATAGTGTTGCCCAATGTGGATATCTCAAAATTAAAGGGGCAAGCACTTATTGATTTCGGTGAACTATGCAAAGCAAAGGCCGAACAAGAAAAACAAATGTCCATTCAAAAGAAGAATAAAGTACTTCAGAAGGTGAAGACACTACTGACAGATATGCTACCTACAGCTACAGTGTCAACCGATGTAGCCATCCACATTCAACTGGATGAACTCCGTACTCAAATAGAAACATCTAGAGTTGATGCATCTGAGTACCTGAGCAAGCTCAAAGACAAGGAGCTTACTACAAAAATGATTGAAGAGGTACAAAAAACTCTCGCTATTGGCAAAGTCAAACTTGTCAAATTCATTGTTGAGTTGTCCCCTCAACTCAAGCATATTCTTTATTTATTTCAGAAACTTTGCACATTTTCCATATTCATTAAAGATATCAAGAATAAATCTGATGCAATTGAGAAAGAGATCATCGATCTCTCAAATAAGTTGACTCTTGAGCCCAGTTCAGTTCAAAAATTTTCTACCAAGCTTCAACAGCTCATGGCTCAACAGTTAGAACTCAGAAATGAAGAACATAAGATCTGGATGGATATAATGACACTCGAGACATTATTCCTTCCTCATCTTTCATCAGTTCAAGAACAGATTAACAGAGCTACATGTCTATCTACTACACAAGAGGGAAGCACTCTTGATGGCTTAATATCACTCTTGGCTGATATTCAAGAACAAAATTCTTTAATGGAAAGTGTAAAGGATGCACTCTCTGTCGCACTCACCGATGCTCGGAAGAAGTATAAATCTATTTTTTGATCAGTTACCACCTCGGATGGAAATTAAGTTTTTGATGTTTGTCCAAAAGGGGGAGTGATACTATATAAGGGGAGATACAGTTTTGGTAATACAGTTTTGATACAGTATTCAGAGTATTGTATACAGGGGGAGTATACCGAGCAGAGTATGCAGTATATCCAAGGATAGTAAGCAGAGCACACAAGCACAGAACTGAGCATGCAAAAATCAGAGTTATGTACAGTATAATGGTAAGGGGAGTATATCTGAATATACTATTTCATTGACTATTGTATTTACTGTTAAGTATAGTCATTTTACAAAGTATATAGATTTTTGAGTTATGACTTTGAAAGTAGTTTTTGTCAAACATCTCAACTAATGTCAAAATGGGAGATTGTTACTACTTATCAAATTGCCATTAGTTTTTGTATTGAAAGTCATACTATATATTCTAGTTAGTTAGCACTACCGAATCATGCAGTCGGTACACATAGAGAAGTCGATATGCACAGTCTAGTTGGTTACAGAGGAAAGCAGTCACAGAACGCAGTATACATCGAGCTGTCTACCGAGTATCTTTTTGAGACTACCGAGTAGCAAAGATGACACACCGAGTTGACATACACTGAGTGAAACATGTTACTAGATACATTGAACCTGGACATGCATATGAAAACTTGTTACAAGATCGAGGCACATATAATCATTATTACATTGGAAATTGCACCAGAAGATTGTGTATGATTTTAAGGACAATCTAACCAGTGAAATATTTTGCTTAGTTATTCATTCGAGGAATCTTGTTTGTAAGATCGAAGCAATGAATTGGATCACCGTTTTAAGAGATCTATTTATACAGCATGAGTGAAGTGTATGTATGCAAAAAAAGGGAAGACTGTTACAGAAACACAGTGGTCACCGAGAAGGTTTTCAGAGAACAACGAAGAACAGAGTAAACATAAGGGTTTACCGACTTACTATATGGGTTACCGAGGTATGCTATAAGCAAGGTAATCTATTCTGAGCACATAGAATCTGCTATAACATTTCAGATGTAAAGTTGCAGATATTTGTAATGATTTTATTGTAATATTGATAAGTTGAAAGAGAAACCTTTAACAGGGTAAAAGACTCTAATCAAGTCTATAAATTGTAAAGCCTCTAAGCAGGTGCAACATTCAGAATAAATGTTGTAAAATCCTTTAGCAAGGTAGATCTAACAGATCTTGTTACTCCTAACAGGGTAAGCTATCAGAAATAGCTAAACGTAGCTCTAACCGAGCATTCTTTATTATTGCAGTAGTGAAGTTGTGGGTGCCATCCCCACTGCAGTTTTTCTCTCTAACCAAGAGTTTCTGCGTAACCAAAATATATGTGTTATGGAGTGAATCATGTATGATTGTTATCTATTTATTTTAACTTTATTTTATGTTACTGCACTATTTTGTTTATGCATAATAGTAAGGTTATTATTCAAGAAAAGTTTTGAAGTACTAATTCACCCCTCCCCTCTCAGTACATTAGCTTTCCACATTGGGCCTAACAATTGGTATCCGAGCTTGAATCTTGGAAAATGGTTTAACTACCTAAATAGAAAGATCTTATCAATGGAAGGCTATAAACAATCTCAGAGGATTGTGTATCTGCAAGAAGAGCTAGATTATGCTAATCAAGTGATTGCAGACATGCAAAGGCAAATGCAAAAATCTCTGAAAGTAAGAAGAAGATTATCTAATGATTTGCAGGATTCTCAAGAGTTAGTGGAACAAATTGAGACATCATCTAAGAACAACATATCTGAAGAGACCGAAGAAATGATTGGAGTATTGAAAGAAAAGAACAAAGCATTGGCTAATCAATTAAAAGTAATGAAAAGAGAACATGAACATTTCAGTACATAGATGACTGAAAATCTAGATGCATTGAGGATAGCAAAGGATAAAGCAAGAGATCTACAAAGAGAGAAACAACAACTTGAAGTCTTAGTATCTGATAAGAATAATGAAATCATAAGGTTAACTGGGATTCGACAAAATATGATAGATCAACTAGGTTATGCACATCATGAATCAATTCTGAAGAATGATGAAAATCAAGCATTGAAACTTGAAGTATCAAGGTTGACCAATGAACTTGAAACAGAGAAGAAATCCAAAGAAACATTGAAGAAAAGTTATGAAGCATCAAAGATGTTGGATGAGCAACTGAATACAAGAAGACCCAACAAAGATGCAGGACTCGGTTACAAAAGAAAAGATTCTACCGAGAAAGGAACTAATACTACCGAGAGAGGAGAATCATCAAAGCAAGCTGGAAATAGGAATAACATCAAAAGAAAGAAGCCTATTTGCTACTACTGTGGAAATCAAGGTCATACTGCCAACATATGCCAAATCAGAAAAGGTAAGCAATCGAATATCACTAAATCAAATGATTATTCTTACAATTGCAATAAATATGGTCACACATCTAATCAATGTAGGACAAAGTCTATCAATAACTATCAGAAGGCAAAATTCAAAGGGTTTTGTAAAAACTGCAATAGATATGGACATAGTATCGAGAAATGTTGGCTTAAGCAAAAGAACTACATGTGGTCTGCACACTGAGCAAACACTAGAGGTTACCGAACTCACACAGATCCTTACCGACAATATGCAGCAGTACCATGGGATTACAATACAAGGATATGGTGTGAATGTTGTGGAAGATATGGAAATATAAGTGCCAACTGCTTTATAAGGTTTGGAATGAATAACCGAAGATCATGGAGAAATCCTGGTATGGCATGTTTTCATTGTCACAAAGTTGGACATTTAGCTGGAGATTGCAGAGATCAACCTAGAGGAGACACTGAAGAGATAAAAGAAAATACAAAGATGATTTGGAAAAAGAAGGAAATTGTGTCAAATGAAGAAAGCACCCTACCTACCGAGTTACGTGCACCTATTCCAAATTAATTAGCAAAGGTATGAAGGGACTCCATTCTCTAAAGGTTAAAATCATAACAGTTCCTATTCTATTATGTACTAAATCCAAAATCTACATAGTTAAGATGCATTAGTAAGTTTGAAATTCTATCAAAAGTACTTTATAGGAAACCTATCAAGTCAGTGAATATAGGAAGCCTGTCAAGTCGGTAAATGAAGGAAATTTGGTTACTTGGTTAAAATGAAAAAAAAGGAGTAAATCAGTTAAAGGTAAACCGAGTGCATTTAATGTTTTGACCTAACCCACACGAAGCCCGATAAGGTATTTTGTGTACTTAAAGGTATTTTCGTGGTCATTTACATTCACCAAGTTTTCAAGAGAGCAAAGCAGAGCGAATCAAGGTGATCAAACCTCATTCAAAGCGAATCCAAGGTATTTACACAAATCTCATCACACTATTAAGCTAGTTTACCGATCTTGTCAAATTGCTATTATCTACTGAGTGTGAAGCATCTGCCATTTGTAAACTGTTAAACCCTAAGGATAGCTTGCTAGTTTTATCTAAAATTTACAAATGGCACCCAAGATCCAAGATCCCATAGTTGTCAAGAATGTCGAGAAGCCCTCACTGAAATACACTTTGACTCCTAAAGTCGCCTCTGAACCGGATGACAAAATTGCCTTTTCACTCATCCCGGATCGAGTCTTGTTAGTCGAAGATGTTAGATTCTTCACCAAATGCTGTGTTGAAGAACTCGATCATGTTGAAATTAAGGACACATATGATGAGCTATGTACCGATGGCAAAATGGATAGCAAGTATGAGCATATCAAAATCAAGGGATTAACTAAAGCCCTAGCCTATCCCCATGTGTTCAAACCCCAGTGGGTTAAGTTTGTTTTGAGCAGAGTTCATGATGATTTTATGTGGCTAGAGGAGCAACCATTCAAAATTTCTAAGGAAATCATTAATGTGATCACCGGTTATCCTATCTATGATCATGCACGAGCACAAAAGATGATATCACAAAAGGAGTTAATCAGTTTAACTGGAGTTGAATCTGATTACCGAGGACTAAAATTGAATAATGTCATTGATGTAGAACTTAAGTTTGCAATTAGAGTAATTGGTTACTGTTTCTTCCAATCAGCAAGGGAAAACAGTGTACCCTATGCAGCAGTTGACTTAGCCTATAAAATTGTGAAAATGGGAATGAAAGTAGATTTATGTGAAGTGTTATTGAAAAACTTGTTTGAGAACCTAAACACAATAAGGAAGCCAAAGAAGAACAACTCGGAAAATACATTGAAGTTTGGTTCACTTCTTGTATGCATGTTTTTCTACTTTGAGAAATTCTTTCCATCTGTCAGTAAAGTAGTTTGGGAGCTACACTAACCAATCACCCATCAAATTAATGACTTTATCAAGAAGTTGGGAGATAATTTCAATGATATCATGGATGACTACTTCAGCAAATTTCAAGAGAAGATGCACAACAGGTACCGGATTCCACCCCAGCTGGTAGAGAAATATAAAGATGATATATGCTTTGAGGTAGACACCGATTACTGTTATGTGAATGCTATGGAACCAAGGACTCAATCTTTGCCACCAATGGGTTACGAGATTGATTATGATATCACACAACAACAAATTGATGCATTTCTTACACTGCCAAGTCATGCTACCGAACTGAGATATAGAACTTATGAAGAAGTTAAGGAAAAGGTAAAAATGAGCATTGTAGTACCTAAAGCTACAAGAAAGGCTACAAAGATGATTAAGGCATTATCTGAGAAATTCAGAGAAGAATATTCCTCCACACCTATCAAAGGTACTCTTGCCATCACCGAAGAGGAATCAAAAGCTCAAGAGGCAGCAATAACATTAAGCACCGAACTGCCTAAGGGTAAAGTATTGAAAAGAAAGAAACAGGACATTCCAAAGGTCCTACCGACTCCTCCAACAAAGAGACCTAATACAAGAGCATCAACTGCATCACCGAGTAAGAAACAAAAGAGTGTTACTGCTCCCAAGGTAACCAAGATCTACAAGAAATCTACTCAGAGACTCATTTTGGCAAAAGAGTGTAGTGATACAGAATCTGAGGATGCCAACAAATTCCAGATTGTCAAAAGCAAGAAGGTAAATATACATAGTGTTGAAAACTTTTGTGCAAATCTAAAAGAATATGGTGGATTTGGTTCCTTTAGATATGTCAAGTATGAGACTAGGAATAATGATGAGAAGAGACAAATTGAAGAAGCTATCATCTGTACACTTCTAAAGTTTTGGCTAGCTCCATTAGAACTAGTAAAGCCACTTCCGAGTGAATTGTACTTACATATTGATAACAGGTGGAAATATGCAATGGACTCAGAGAAACAAATTAGAGAAAGAAGTCTAGTCCATCTATTTCCTGATATGTCTGTAGCAGAGATTAAGGAGCATCTGTCAACCTACAATTCTAAATTTCTTGTCAAACAACAAGCCTTAAAATTGATGAATGGGCTATACATTGATGTAGAAAATGAGACAAAAGCAAAATGGCAGGAAATCTTCAAAATAAAAGATGCTAGTGAACAATCTAAAGTTGAAATTGTTGATGTCACCGAGCAAGATCTTGATGTCACCAAGCACGGTCCTGACGCTACCGAGCAAGACCCAACTGACACTATTTAAATTGATGAAGATGTCATGGATGCAGAAGAACAGGAGCAGGAGATGTTCAAAGGCACTACATATGCAAAACTTGTATCTAGTCAATCTGTGTTAGTACAAGTTCAGCCTTATTTGCCGATCACTCAACCTATCTCAACCGAAGCTCCTCAAGATACAACACAAGGCACCAAAGGTCACCAGTCTGAAGCAACACGAGAAGGTACAACTCAAGAAAAGACCTCTCAAGCACCATCAAGCACTGAAAATGTAGCAGCTGAGACACCCAGTACTGAGATACCCAAAGACACCATAGCAGCTATAGGTACCGACCAAAGTGTTGCCTCTACAGAGCAACCTACCGAGGGTCAGCAAGCCTCACAAGCTATTATCTTGGTCCAACCAACCAAAGGTAAAGAGAAGAAGGTGAAAAAGCATAGTTTTAAAGTTGATTTATCTAAACTGATAGTGTTGCCCAATGTGGATATCTCAAAATTAAAGGGGCAATCACTTATTGATTTCGGTGAACTATGCAAAGCAAAGGCCGAACAAGAAAAACAAATGGCCATTCAAAAGAAGAATAAAGTACTTCAGAAGGTGAAGACATTGCTGACAGATATGCTACCTATAGCTATAGTGTCAACCGATGCAGCCATCCACATTCAACTGGATGAACTCCTTACTCAAATAGAAACATCTGGAGTTGATGCATCTGAGTACTTGAGCAAGCTCAAAGATAAGGAGCTTACTGCAAAAATGATTGAAGAGGTACAAAAAGCTCTCGCTATTGGCAAAGTCAAACTTGTCAAATTCATTGCTGAGTTGTCCCCTCAACTCAAGCATATTCTTTATTTATTTCAGAAACTTTGCACATTTTCCATATTCATTAAAGATATCAAGAATAAAACTGATGCAATTGAGAAAGAGATCACCGATCTCTCAAATAAGTTGACTCCTGAGCCCAATTCAGTTCAAAATTTTTATACCAAGCTTCAACAACTCATGGCTCAATAGTGAGAACTCAGAAATGAAGAACATAAGATCCGGACGGATATAATGACACTCCAGGCATTATTCCTTCCTCATCTTTCATCAGTTCAAGAATAGATTAATAGAGCTACATGCTTATCTACTACACAAGAGGGAAGCACTCTTGATGGCTTAATATCACTCTTGGCTAATATTCAAGCACAAAATTATTTAATGGAAAGTGTAAAGGATGCACTCTCTATCGCACTCGCCGACGCCCGGAAGAAGTATAAATCTATTTTTGATCAGTTACCACCCCTGGATGGAAATTAAGTTTTTGATGTTTGTCAAAAAGGGGGAGTGATACTATATAGGGGGAGATACAGTTTTGGTAATACAGTTTTGTAATACAGTTTTGTTATAGTATTCAGAGTATTGTATACAAGGGGAGTATACCGAGCAGAGTATGCAGTATATCCAAGGACAGTAAGCAGAGCACACAAGCATAGAACCAAGCATGCAAAAATCAGATTTATGTACAGTATAATGATAAGGGGAGTATATCTGAATATACTATTTCATTGACTATTGTATTTACTATTAAGTATAGTCATTTTACAAAGTATATAGATTTTTGAGTTATGACTTTGAAAGTAGTTTTTATCAAACATCTCAACTAATGTCAAAAGGGGAGATTGTTACTACTTATCAAATTGCCATTAGTTTTTGTATTGAAAGTCATACTATATATTCTAGTTGGTTAACACTAACGAATCATGCAGTTGGTACACATAGAGAAGTCGGTATGCACAGTCTAGTCGGTTACAGAGGAAAGCAGTCACAGAACACAGTATACACTGAGCTGTCTACTGAGTATCTTTTTGAGACTACTAAGCAACAAAGATGACACACCGAGTTGACATACACCGAGTGAAACATGTTACTAGATACATTGAACCTGGACATGCATATGAAAACGTGTTACAAGATCGAGGCACATCTAACTGTTATTACATTGGAAATTGCACGAGAAGATTGTATATGATTTTAAGGACAATCTAACCAATGAAATATTTTGCTTAGTTATTCATTCGAGGAATCTTGTTTGTAAGATCGAAGCAATGAATTAGATCACCGTTTTAAGAGATCTATTTATACAGCATGAGTGAAGTGTATGTATGCAAAAAAAAGGAAGACTATTGCAGAGACATAGTGGTCACCGAGAAGGTTTTCGGAGAATAGTCGAAGAACAGAGTAAACAGAAGGGTTTACCGAGTTACTATATGGGTTACCGAGGTATGCTATAAGCAAGGTAATCTATTTTGAGCACATAGAATCTGCTATAACATTTCAGATGTAAAGTTGCAGATATTTGTAATGATTTTATTGTAATATTGATAAGTTGAAAGAGAAAGCTTTAACAGGGTAAAACACTCTAATCAAGTCTATAAATTGTAAAGCCTCTAAGCAGGTGCAACATTCAGAATAAATGTTGTAAAATCCTTTAGCAAGGTAGATCTAACAGATCTTGTTACTCCTAACAGGGTAAGCTATCAAAAATAGCTAAATGTAGCTCTAACTGAGCATTCTTTGTTATTGTAGTAGTGAAGTTGTGGGTGCCACCCCCACCGCAGTTTTTCTCTCTAACCAAGAGTTTTTGCATAACCAAAATATATGTGTTATGGAGTGAATCATGTATGATTATTATCTATTTATTTTAACTTTATTTTATGTTACTGCACTATTTTGTTTATGCATAACAGTAAGGTTATTATTCAAGAAAAGTTTTGAAGTACTAATTCACCCCTCCCCTCTCAGTACATTAGCTTTCCATATTGGGCCTAACACATGCTACCTTATGGTATAATCTTTGTAACCGGTTTCTCAGTACTGCTACTTCTCTCAAGACTCAAGTTCTTCACCTCCTTCTCTTTCTCCTTAAAATAAGCCAATGTGAGCTTCTGCCCATCCTTCTCAATAGTGACCAGGTTTCTTCTATAGTCATAAATAGCTCCTCTATCAAACTGCCAAGGTCTTCCCAACAAGACATGACAAGAACTCATAGATACAATATCACACAAGACCTCATCCTTAAAAGGCCTAATATTATAACTTACCAAACACTGCTCCTTTACTTCTAACTTTTGATCATCTTGTAACCAAGTTACCTTGTAAGGACAAGGGTTCTCAAGTCTCTTCAATCCATGCTTCACTACCATCTCCTCAGCCACCAAATTATCAGTACTTCCACTATCTACAATAACCTTGCAACACTTACCACCTAATTTGCACACAGTCCAAAAAAGACTCTTTCCCTAAGTAGGTCTATTATCTTCACTGCTTTGCTCTATCATGACTCTTCTAAACATAAGGGATTCTCCTTGCTCCGGTGCACAGTCAGTTTCGGTAACTTCTCCTTTCGATTCCTTGTTTGCCACACAACTTCTTGCCATTCCATTCTTAGATTCATAAAATCTATGCCCGATTTCTCCACACTTGAAACATTTACCAAAAAATTCTCTGTTCGTACTGCCATTGCCTTTTCTCTATGTTTTTTGTTCTGATTCTTTACTCCACTTAGGTTTTGATTCTTCTCCAACATTCTGCTTCTCTGTACTCATCTACCCCTTGAATCTCTCCTTCCCTCTAGGGTTATTCGAGTGTATTCTCCTCACCTTCTCCTCAGACTTCAAAGCATACTGATAAGCTTCTTCAACTGTGGAAACCCTCAACGTGCTCATCTCATCCTGAATGTTAAATGCAAGTCCATTTATGTACCTCGCTACCTTTTCTCTATCAATCTCTTTATGTCTAGACCTAATCATCACCTTGAAAAATTCCAACTTATAGTCTCCCAGTATGAGCTTGGCCTTCATTATTGCAACCATCTATCTCCACCGGGTGATCTTCATTTCACCATTATCCACTCTGTCTCTTTGCAATTCTTTCCACCATAAGGCAACATGACCTTTCAAATTAGTCTGTGCCAAATGGACTCTCCATGGGTCCTTGACATCCTCAAACTCAAAGTAATCCTCCAACTCTCTGATCCAATCAATAAGATCCTCTAGGTTTAGCATTCTAAATTTTTTTGAAACCTTCACTTTATGAACTTTACTTGCTTGTGCCACTGCTCTCGGGAATCTTTCCTCTCTTACGTCTTCTGGTCCTTCAACCTCTTTCACTTTGAGCTCTTCTCCAAC
This sequence comes from Cryptomeria japonica, assembly GCF_030272615.1. Lineage (NCBI taxonomy): Eukaryota > Viridiplantae > Streptophyta > Pinopsida > Cupressales > Cupressaceae > Cryptomeria > Cryptomeria japonica. The sequence continues at coordinate 299,020,031 of NC_081408.1, forward strand.
TTCTTCATAGTCATCCTCAGACTCCAAATTCCTCTGCAAACCAACCAATGCATTCCAGATTTCATTCCTCGTCTCATTCTTGAAATCCTCCATCAACCTCTCTACCCTCTAGGGGTTCATCCTTCTAGGCGACATCTCCTCTTCTACCTCGATGAACTATTTCAACTCAGTGATTTGACTACCGGTTTCAATTGCCTTTCACTTGGCAATCTATTGAACACACACACAACCTTCCTCTAATCGATGATCTGTCCACCCAAAGGAATGCCTCAAGGTTCACAACCAACTCTTCCACCAACTGGTTCATAACTAGCTCTGATACCAATTGATGCAGCCATAACCGTTGAATCCTCAAAAGAGAACTGATTAGCTTATGCAACAAGAGTAACACAACAAAAGCAATAATAAAATATAGAAATATTATAAAAATAAATTATATTATTGTCTTAGAATCTCTGGTAACCAATCGGTTATCATCATACAGTCATCATAGAACATCCAGTAGTCAACCTGTTACATGCAGGCTACATGCTAGATACAATCCATCTAGAACTCTCATAGTCAACCAGATCTCTAATCATGAATCTAAATCCTTATTCTAATCTCTACTGCCCTACAAATGATTACATAATGCCATATGTATACCCTCCAGAATACATCTGGGTTAGCCATAAAAGATTAAATTTACCAATGCAGGAAAAATGAAACATGTAAATAGGTCGGCCCTAAGAATGATAAATTCCTCTAGAAAATAAGAACTAAGAAGTGTGGATCAACAGGAAGGCCGACCACACACCAAAGGACATCAGACAAGACCCCAAATAGATCCTGACACCAAGAAACCACTCTAGAAATGAAGGAAAACCAACCAGTAAGCTCAAGAAATGTCCCGGAACTCAGAAATAGTCAAACCGGAAGCGTTAACTAGCCGGAAAAGAATCCAAATGGACTAAAAATATGGAATTAAGCACATGAACCAACTTGGAAACCAAAACTAGGATTTGCAATGAAAAGTAAGCAACTACCGGGATGTACCGATAGGAACACAGAAAACTCCACATAGAACTGAACAAGAGCTAAACTAAAAGGAAATATTTTTGGTTGAAGCAAGATTCCTCAAAGACCAGGGATGCTCCTGCATCAATTTTGGTACCAAAGGCTATCTTGTATATGTTGTATTTCAGATTGGTTGCAGTTTTAGTTTTGATGCCATTGTTTGGATGTAAGATTTATGTTGTTATTTAGATATATCTCATGATGTTTTGCCATGAGTGTTGATTTATTTATGCTACTGATTTTAATGACAAGTGTGAAGACCTTGCTAGGTTATATTTATCTGGTTGCAATAGTATTATAACTTGGTTTATGTGCTTTATTGGGAAAGAGGCTCATTTCTTTTATACATTGATGTTTAACTTCATGAGTATGTGTCAATGCATGGTTTGGTGCTGCATAATGTTTCATTTCAGATTTACTTATTTAATTTAGAGCCTCTTGTGATGTTGTTTATGGGTCCATGTATAGGGATTGGGCTCCTCTGTGACACCCAGGGGAATGCAAGATGGACTGTCATGCAGTTCCTTATAAGGATGTGTGAAGTCCAGACCCCTTAGGAGCATGAGAGTTTTCCTTGCATTCTAATTAAGTGACAATTAAATATAATGAATGGGAATGGGTAGTTAGGTAACTAAAATAATAATAAATTTATGATGGCTCATGATTCAATCCTAGGGAGGATGTTTTAGGTTGGGCATGAGAAGGCCATGGAGATGACAAGCTAATCTCTCTTGGTATCTCAAAGGTTGAGATGGTTCCGCATGCCTTAGGCTAGAGCCTTGTTTTTTGGTATGGCATGCAATGCCACTTCCTTGTACATGTATCCCCTTATGTTTTATATTTGTATTTATGTCTTGATGACGTGTCAGCGTTTGGGAGTTTCTTTGGTTGTTGCATTGGTGTATGGTTCATGTGTGTGGGAGTCCTTCTTGGTGTTAGTCCCTTGGGTCTTAAGCGTCAACCTAGGTGTAGGGTGTGAGTGGGGACCTAGCAGCATCTCCTAGCTTGGGGGTGGTTCCTTGTAGGTTCCACATTGGTTGGGTGGTTGAAGCTTTTTCCCATTGGGTTTTTTCCCTTCTTGTTGATGTGCCTCCTCATGCGTGGACTTGGATCTTTCTTCGTGATGGCTATGGATTCTATGGAGCAGAATTATGTATTAAACTTTTTGATTATTGAGATGTACTTGTTATGTGATGGTGTAAGAATAATTGGAGAGATTGAGCAATCTTATGATCATATGGGCTATGTAATAGTAGTATGTAGAGTATCCATGTTTACAAATTTGACTTAGTCAACCAATGGAATACTTCATATGATATTGTTATGTATTGATTCATGTGTAACATCTATTTATGTGTGTTTAATCCATTTATTGGACAACATTGTAAACATGTGTAAGGAATATAGATTTTCTAGTGACAAATATACTATGCTCGTATAGTAGCTTAAACTTAGTAAATTGTATCTTTTGTGCTCATAATATAATAGCCTTACAACAACAATTTAAACATTCTTATGGCATTAGCATGTTATGTAATGATATATGGCTATGTTCATAATGTATTTGGGAAAGGAGATTTTGGTTACTCTCTTAATGTCAAGCTTAAATCTGGAAATGAACCTTTATATGGAGATGTAGCTGTAGACATATAAAAATGACCATATTCCTAAATGAATATTTTATGTTCATTTCTCTATTTAATTAAATCCAATTTAATTAAATTACCCACATTCCCCTATTTAATTAAGTAAATTACTCAATTTATTTAAATTAAATTCACTATACCACTTAATGAATAAATCATTTTATTCAATTAAAATTCCCCCTATCCACTTTTAATTAAATTCAAATTTAATTAAATAATTATCCTAAATTGAATAAATCTAATTTATTCAATTTCTCCAAATTGCAACCAAATTGAATTAAATCATTTAATTCAATTAAATCCTATTATCCCTCCATCCACTTACATTTTCCTACATCTCCCACTTGCCTTCCAAAACCCCTTTCTAATCCCTTCCAGACTCTTCTAAATCGCTTCTAATTAGCCTAAACCATCTTCTAAACTTTGTCACATCCCTAAGCAAGGGGAGGTCACTTCTCAAAATCCTTAAAGTCTTTGATAACCATTAAAGGCTTCAAGCCTTCAACCACTTAAATCCTCAAAGTCTTTGATAACCATTAAAGGCTTCAAGCCTTCAACCACTTAATTCCCCAAAGTCTTCATAACCATTAATGGTTAATTCAAACCCTCTTACATGGTTAAAGAATTTCTTTTAACTCAACCTTTATCCAACCCAAGGGTCTCATCAGGCCTTTAATGCTTTGACCATGATTATCTCTTAATCATTTGCACAAAGGTTTATCCTTAGATTAACTCTTAATCCATTGGGTAATCTTAACTTAAGCTTAACCCTTATCTCTAGATAACCATAAGGTCTTCTCAGGCATTTAATGCCTCCAACCCCTTCTCTCAACCCAACCCTATATTGACACTTGTCACCATTTCATTGGTGCAAATTGCAAACATGGATCCCCAACTTTCAAACTCAACCCTTGATCAACTCTTTCAATCCTAACCATCCATTGCCCTATTTTTGCTATAAATAGAGCTCTCATTCCTCCATTTTGATATCCTTCAAGTTTGTAGTATCATGCATAGTTTAGGATGCATTTCATTCTAAAATCTATCAAAGCATCCCTCGTTCTTGCATTTGCCATCCCTAAACCATTTTGTTCAGTGATCTGAGAGCAAAAATATTGGTTTGAGGGACATTGTAAGATAGAGAACCATGGGACCAACCTTGGGAAGCTGAGTGATACTTCATTACTCCATAGCTTGCACCAAGAAGTCCTGTGTGTGTGTGTGGACAAGTCTTTTGGAATATTTTTGCATATTGAATTCTATCGACCTTCTTTTCCCGCATACATTTCTGGCGCACTGTGGGGCCCGCCCCCATATATCAAATTGGTTTTTAAATTTAACCACTTTTGCAGGCACACAAGAAAAATGAATTAGCGTGTTAAGTTCACTATTTAGCGCATCCGGTTAACAGCCTAGCGCATCCAGTTCACTGTTTAGCACGTGGAGTCCATCATCCAACACGTGAAGTCCACCTTTTAGCGCATCAAATCACTAATTTTCTTGTAGATCTCAACACGGGAGAAAAACAGAGCAACGCTTTCGACGCACAGAGTAGCGCATCCAGTAAATAGTGTAGCACATTGGGACATTATTTTAGCGCATCTAGGTTATATTGTAGCACGTACAGTCCTTTCTATAGTGCATCACAGACAGAAGGCAAACAAATTTAAAATTGTAACCGAAATAAAATTTAGACTTGTAGAAGTCCACCAAAATCTAGATTTTTCTAACTATTTGATTGGAATTTTTGCAGGACTCTGACAATTTCTTGTAGGTAGAGCTAGATTTTATTTGTAGAATTACAAATTGTTTTAGATTTTTGCTAACTTAGTTAAGTTAGTTAAAATTTAGAGTCATTTTAATTCTTGTTGGATAAAATTGAACTCACCTTACTTTGGGTTGTAAAACGAACCACAACAACAATCTTTTCTTACTTTTTCTAGGAGAAAATTTTTCAATTTGGGGTCTAAAAGGAACAAAACAATCTTTATTTTTGCGAAAAAAAAAGGGGCTAAAAAGAATATCACCATCCTTTGGTGCTTAAAAGGATCAATTTTACATTTTGCAAGAAAAAGGAACCTCACTTTAATTTTTTTGTTTCAAATCAAAGAGGGAAGTCCTTCCCCTTTTATCGATTTCTTTTGTTGACCACCAAGATCGAAATTTTGCTTTGTTGACCAAATTATTTTCCTAGATTAGAAAATCATCGCTTTGAAGGAAATAAAAAGAACACCATGTTTTCATGGAGCAACAATCTCCATATAGATCTTAGAAAATCATTGACTTGAAAGATAAAAAAAACCTTGTTTGCCTTGTCTCGAAAGTAGAAGGTATATGCTCTCCCCTTAACTGGGTGATAAAAAAGCCAGCCTACTCTTATGCTTTCAGTCATACTGCATTTAAATCCTTTAGCAGACCTACCTTCCCAAGGAGTTGGAATCAACTCTTAAAGCCGTTTATGGTCGATGTGAAGGGAACGACCTAAGTGGGGAACGACTTTGACGCCAAGAATTCCAACCCACTATAATCAAACGTAGAAAGTGACGAAAGTCCTTTTCAATGGTTGCGCGTAGCGATTAGCCTTCCCCGAGTATCCTTGAGATACGTAAAGCCTTTTTTCTAAAGGTTGGGAAGCCTCCTGAGGGAGTTTATCACTGACAGCCGAACGGGAAGCCTGATTATGAACTATAGAAATAGAATTTTTGAACCGAATCAGTAACCAGACATTTATAACATCATAGTGCAAGGGTGGGGAAGAATCCGCCCTCAAGATTACTCACCATATATCTCCCAAGATAACTATTCAACTGTGAAGTGATTCACTTTGGGTTAGTTTCTGGCAAAAGGCAAAAAAATGGGCGCCCCCTAGGGGGTGACATGGCTGTTTGAACTGACGGAGTATCGAGACTAGTGGGCTATGATGTTATTTATGACCCTTGACTAAAGAGTCTTTTTGAAGTGTATTATTCGTATCCAAATCTGTTAAAACATGGAGGATTTGAACACATCCTCACAGAACATACACTTTTTGTTAGATTAGGCAAAATGGTTGTACTTTTTGTGCCGTGCTTGCATTTACTACTTCAGAAAATCATCCATCAAACTTGAAAAATTCATGACAAAAATTCAAAAATCACAAAAAAACCAACCAAAGGAAAAATCAGGACAGTTTAGTGCATAAAAGCAACATCTTAGCGCGTGAGAACCTTTTGTTAGCGCATCCAACCATCAAATTAGCGTGTCGGTTCCAAACAGTAGCATTTCATCTCAAGACAAAACAGTGTGAAAATATTTAGCGCATCAAAGAAATAGTTTAGCACGTGGAAGCATCAGCTTAGCGCGTGGAGGCTAAACATTAGCACATCAGGTTCACAGGTTAGCATGTTGCAGGCCCAGGGTAACGCATAGATTTTTTAAAATAAATAGAAAACAATTTTGAATAGTCAAAACTTTAGCGCGTGTCTGGGGGCAGCTTAGCGCGTGTGGTCGTTATTTTAGCATGTGGGGTAATTTTTGTAGCGCATATAGTCTCTGTTTTAGCGCATGATCCAAAACACAAAAACAGAGGGCAAAACAGTAAGAAATTTGAAAAATTTTGAAAATATTTTTAGAAGCCTTCTTCATCAAACATCGTTTTTCATTAAAACAGAGTAGCGAAAACAAACCGTTAAGACTTTCTTGAGCTAAATTTGTGTCAAAACAAATGTTGTAAAATCCTAAATGAATCGCACGATAAAACATGTCTATCTTATCATAATCTGGAAACCCCATCATTAGTATCAACAGAATCCTTTACCATCTTACGGATTTTATCTCACAAAAACACTTGTTTAAAAATTTTCAAGTTGTCAAATCAAGTTTCCATATCGGGAGGATTTTATCCATATCATTTGACACACTTTGTCATGAAGGGGCATCTAAACCTTCACTTTGATAAAGTAAGATTCAAAATTTTTCAAACAAGATCAACTGAATCCAAACAAATCAAAGGAAACCATTGATTGCTCATGCATGACTAATCCTCATATTCTGAGAAGAAAGAACCTTTATCGTAACATCACGTTGAAGAAACAACCACCTAGTTTTTCCAAATTCATCAAGAGAAACAAGTTTTTATACATCAATCGTCAACTCTTCAAATCTCATCGGGTATTCATTCATCACGTCAAACATTATATCCAAAACAAATCTAATGAATTTGACAAAGAACCCTTGAAGACAAGAGCCTACTATCAAAAGTCTTCTTTTAATCAAATCATAAACTGCGGAGGAAAAATCAATCCAACATTCTTGCCCGACGAGTGTATCACTTATAACACACCTCGACCAGAACCACCCACCCCTGAGCAACATATCAATGAGGCTTTTGTCCCCTTCATCACTAAAAGTTTCTACTAAAAATGCCTGTTACTCGCTCTCAAAAAAACCAACAAGGCGAGACACACGCCGAGTCTAGTATGAATCGAAGATTGTCAAATCCTTTTGAAATTCCAGCCTTAGAAGAACCTGAAATTTTTGAAGCACTTCTTCAGGAATGTCAGGAAAACCCTTCATTTCAAAAGCTTGTAGAAAGGCTCATGAAGAATGACAAAGAAAAATATCTGCTCATGCTTACAAGTAAAGGCGTTAAACTTTCTGAAGATTTAGACTCAAACATCTTTAAAACTGGATCTCGACAATATGCATATCAAGAACAACAAAGAGAAGAAGAAACTTGTAACTTTGAACAACACATACCTGAGCAACACATTCCAGAACAACGCATGTCAGAAATGCGTATACCCAAACTAGAAACACCAGAGCAAAATATACCATTTACCACACCTTTTTAGCTGAGAACAAATACAAGGGAAAAACTTTTCCCTCGACAAGACAATATACCTTTGGCTGCCCTTACTCAACAAATGCAAATGTTGCAAAGGAAAATATAGGATATGCAACAAGGGACAACAGTGCGGTACTCTTTAAACAAAATCTGTCCTTATCCATTTGACAGAAGATTAAACATGGTCCCTTTTCCTCTAAACTCAGACGTTCCCAAATTCGATAAATATGATGGGAAAAGTGATCCCCGAGATCATGTTCGAGAATTTTGCACAATGAGCCTTGAATTTGCTCATGATGACACCTATTTGATGAGGTTATTCCCAAGAAGCTTGGGAGGGCAAACCATGGAATGGTTATCCAAAATTATGCCACCTGTCAGATCATTTGATGAATTGGTTAACAAATTCATAACCCAATATTCCTATAACATCCAACATGCCATAACCATGCTAGATGTTTGCAACACCAAACAAAAGAACAACGAAACATTCATGGTATTCCTTCAACGCTGGCGACGTATGGTCTCCAGATATCCTCGAGATATTCTTGAAAAGGAGAAAATGGAAATCTTCATCGATAATTTGAATGGTGAAATGAGTTACAGACTAAAACTTCAATGCATACCATCTTTCGCTAAATTGATTGAAAATGACATTCAAGTAGAGGAAGCATGTGTCAAAAAGGGAACACTCAAATTTTACAAGGAAGGAACAAACTCATCAAACTACAATAACCAGAACAACACTAACCTTGACAAATCTCGATTTTGGACTCGAAACAAAAACGAAGGCAACAATGAAACACATGATCCCAAATCTAAGCAACTAGTGCTTGCATTATCTGGAAATCCTCAAAACACGAAAAATCCTAAGAATGCTAATCCAAATGCTAACACATATGCACCAAACACTGATCAAGGACAACTCAACACAAACAACACCAATGATACTCAAAGCAAAAACATGAATCCAGGACCTAGCAACAATTCACACAACAACACAAACAATTTCCAAAAGTGTATCTTCACACCACTGGGGCAATCACTAGAATCAACATTCAGAGAAATTTTGGCAGACAAGATTCTTTTCTTGCCTCCAATCAGCAACTATGAACCTCAAATCAAACCACCTTGGTGGAATGATTCACACTATTGTGATTACCATCGTAACAAGGGTCATCAAACGAACGATTGCATGAGATTGAAACACAAGGTGCAAGATATGATTGATCGAGGTGACTTAACAATAGATGGTCTCAAAACAAATGGTGATCATGGAGCCTTTAAAAATCCTCTTCCAAATTACAAAGATGGAGCTTCAACCTCGGATAATACATGCGGAGCTCGTATCAACCATATCTACAACAACACCATAAATCACATATCAGCTGAAGATCATCAAGTAAATGTCATCACCATCTGAGATAAGCGTGATCATGAATCTGTCAATGTAACAACCCAAACTCAGAAATATGTCTTGAAAGGACATACTGCACCTACAACTACCACACCAAAAATCCAATATGACTTGGTTAGCCAACTATGTAAAACTCCAGCTCAGATATCCATACTAGAATTGCTAAAACTATCACCAAAACACAAAGACATATTAGAACAAGCGCTATTGAAAACCAATGTACCTCAAAATTTGGATACAGACAGATTTCAAGCCATGGTCGCCCATATGATAGGACCTCATAACGTCATCTTCTCAGAACATGACGATGCTTCCTTAAGCCATCCGCATAATACTCCTCTCCATATCGAAGTCATTGTTTGCAAACACCATGTAAAAAGAGTCCTAATAGATGGAGGAGCCGGACTTAATATATGTACTTTAAAGCTTATCCGTGCATTAGGCTTCTCAGAAGAGTCTTTTGATCCCTACAAGAAAATTACTATAAAGGTGAATGATGATGAGGAAAGGCCATCTAAAGGAACTATGATATTACTTATTCAAGTAGGACCAGTGCAAAAGGATACTATATGTCAGGTCTTGGACATAGATCTTACCTACAATATTTTGTTAGGGCAACCCTAGATACATGAAATGCAAGCAGTACCTTCTACATATCACCAGTGTGTCAAATTTCTTTATGACAGACAAGAAGTCTCCATATTTGCTGATCACAATCCATTTCAACATTGCAACGCAATGGGGGAAGCCCAAGACAGTTTGGTTCCTCATAACAGAGAAAAGCAACGATCCTTATCATCAGATCTACAAACAGCAACACCCAATTCCTTATCTAGAGATTTCGAACAACACATGCAAATCAAAGACCAAGGTATGGGAGAATACTCTTTGGAGCCTTTATGTTTAGCCAAATTGCCAACATCACCTAGATCTCATGGATTGCCTACTACATCAACACATCTGGTCACTCAGCCCATCACCAAATTTGATGGTACTTTTATCCAATTGGGCACCCTAGCACATGAATCCTAAGACAAGGACGTTCTTAGCTGGTTATACAAAGATGAGAAAGAAGATAATAGAGCAGCTGCCCTGGACATTGTTCTACCTACACACCTATATGGAAAAGGATACTTAATCATGTAGCAAATGAGATATGACGGTAAAGGACCTATTGGGAAACGCAAGGAAGGAGTCACTGAACCTATAAATCTTCCTTCATGACCCAATAGAAGCAAAGCAGGATTGGGTTGTGAGCTCACTTTCCTATTAAAAAGGCCACCCCACCTAACTATAAAACCTTAATGGAAAGTAAAAATGAAGTACAAAGAAGAATCCTGGTAGGAAGCACTCTTTGAATCAGCAGAAACAATCCGCAAGGCACGAGAATGTCAAGATCAGAAGTTATATCAGGAAAAGCTTCTAAAACACAAAATGGCCATATCTGCAGTAGTAGCTCATATTCAAACACCAATATCTCAAGAAACAATAAAATCATTTCCCGATACCATTGTTCCTCCCCAAAGAAGCACAGTCTATGAACAAATACAAAAAATAGAAGATGGATTTGACACAGAATCAACAAAAACTATCAAAATGGTATATGTCATCAAAGATTTGTTTTCACCATACAACATACCAGTTTACAACACTGATAGAATTTGAGATGATGCCTCAGAGACTGATTCCAATGAATATGAATGGGGTACCTACTCCAATGCTACTACAGGTATCCCTAATGATACTGATTCTATATTTCTTTCTCAAGAAGAACATTATGCAGAAGATAGACCTCTTGAACTTGGACCACAGAATATCTATGACGTCGGGGAAAGTGAACAAAAACATTATGAACAAGTCTATGTGGAAGATAATACCATCAAAGACCTCGACGAAATCCTAGACTTCTTTAAAACCAAGAATAATCACAATGAAAAATCTATCCTAACACTCACAATAGCCAAACTTGATCCACCTAACGATTCCTTACCTCTTGTCTTTCCTGACCTCATCGACTGGGATGAACCTGAAATCCATGATATACCAATTTTCCCAGATGATAAATCTATTATCCATTACCTATGTACCGTAAATCCAGAAATAGGCTCTACCGGTGAACAAAGTAACAATATCTGCAAACCAGGGAGTGCCAAGTCTCTCAGTCGCAAAAACGAACCAAGTAAAAGATCTGATGCTGAAAACTAGTTAATGGCAGTTCTAGATCACAAAAGAGTAAAAATAAAGGCCGCATCGGAAGGTGAAAACCTTTTTAAGGCACCTAATGATGGGAGACTTGACACTCTTCCTGAGCACTTTCATGAGTGATCACCCATATTGATTGAGCCCACTCAATCAATCAACATTGGCACCATAGATGCAGTCAGGAACCTACACCTTGCAGAATCTCTGGCAGAGGAAGAAAGATCAGCATTCATCATCTTCTTTAAAGACCAGCAAATTAACTTTGCTTGGTCATATGCTGATATGCCTGGAGTGGATCCACACTTAATCATGCATCACTTGTCCATCTCTTCAGGAGTTAAACTAGTCAAGCAAAAGCTACGAAAGATGAATCCACAGGTGGCACTCATGGTCAAAACTGAACTAAAGAAACTATTAGATGTCGGATTCATCCGACCCATTGACTATGCAGAATGGATTTCCAACATCGTTCTAGTATCAAAACCAGATGGTAGTATCAGAATATGCACTGACTTCAGAGACGTCAACAAAGCTTGTCCAAAAGATGACTTCCTCTACCCAGTATTGACATAATTGTAGATCTCACAGCAGGCCATGCAATGCTCTCACTAATGGACAGTTTCTCAGGCTATAATCAAATCAAAATAGCCCCAGAAGATCACGATAAAATGACGTTCACCTGTCCTTGGGGAACGTACTGTTGGAATGTTATGCCTTTTGGCTTAAAGAATGCAGGGGCCACTTATCAAAGAGCAATGACAACAATATTCCATGACATGATGCACACATTTATGGAAGACTATGTGGATGATTTACTAGCTAAATCTTTCACCAGAGCAGAACATCTTGACATCCTAACAAAGATCTTTGATCGATTGGAGAAATTCCAAGTCAGGCTCAACCCTAAGAAGTGTGTCTTCGGGGTTACATCAGGCAAGTTACTAGGCTATATAGTCTCAGCTAAAGGTATTGAAGTAGATCCAGCAAAGGTACAAGCCATTATGGACATGCCACCAACACAGAATATAAGTCAACTCATATCTTTACAAGGACGACTTCAATCAATCAGGCGATTCATCACTCAACTAGCAGATAAAAGTCTACCATTTAACCATTTATTACACAAAAATGTACCATTTAGATGGGAGACCAAGTGTGCAGAATCTTTTTACCAAATCAAACAGTACCTGATGAATCCACCAGTTCTAGTACCACCAGTCGCAGGAAAGCCACTTATCCTATATATCTCAACAACAGATATATCACTGGGGGCACTATTGGCGCAAGAAGATCAACAAGGAAAGGAACGAGCCATATATTACATCAACAGGACACTAAATGGATATGAACTCAACTATACATTCATTGAAAAGGCTTACCTAACAGTGGTCTTCGCATCTCAGAAGTTTCGACATTATATGCTAGCACACACTATTAAGCTAGCCGCAAAAATTGATCCTCTCAAATATCTACTCAGCAAGGCAGCTCTTACAGGCCGATTGGCTAAATGGGTCATGATTCTCAGTGAATTTGACATTTAGTACATAGAAAGATGAGCTATCAAAGGACAAGAAATTGCATGTCAGCTGGCTGAAGCACCACTACCAGGAAAACAAACCATGGAGGTTGAATTTCCAGATAGGGACGTTCTTGTTCTTTCTACTAAACAATGGACCCTATACTTTGATGGATCCTATACCCAACATGGTTCAGGTGCTGGCATTCTGTTCATCACTCCTGAAGGGCACACTATACCAAGATCATATAGGCTTATGTTTCCATGCACAAATAATGTGGCCGAATATGAGGCATTAGTTATAGGCATCAAAATGGCCGTAGAATGGAAAATCACAGAGTTAAAGGTCTATGGAGACTCACAACTAGTCGTCCATCAAATCAACAACGACTATCAGACAAAGGATGACAAGCTACTACCCTACAAGCGAATGGTGGATGACTTCAAATAGTATTTTATGCACATCACCTTCAAACAAATACCAAGGTTAAACAACAAAGCAGCTGATGCAATGGCTACTATCGCTTCACTACTACAAATTCTAGAGCAATAGAGTCATTACGAGTTCCTAGTAGAGCAACTATTCTCCCCCACCTATGACCACTCTGAGTCCCAGGTTATCTATGCCTTGACTGGTTCAGATTCTCCGTTATATGGACCAATATACAACTACCTCAAGCACAATATCTTACCAATTGACCAATCCCGTAACCAAAAACATAACTTTATCCGACAAGCTGCCTGTTACACCCTTACCGCTGATACTTTGTATCGTCAAGGTCTAGATGGTACTCTTCTTCGTTGCCTTGATCGTAATGATTTCGATTCTGCTTTACACAAGCTTCATGAAGGTATTTGTGGAACACATTCAAGTGGTACTACTCTTGCTAAAAAACTTCTACGGATGGGATACTACTGACCTACAATGGAGAAAGACTCATACCACTTCATCAAGAAATGTCCTAAATGCCAGATCCATGGTAATTTGATACATGCACCAACACAGGAACTGCAACCATTTACAACATCCTGGCCCTTTTGTTAGTGGGGACTAGACTTAGTTGGCAAAATTCATCCTTCATCTTCAAATGGACACAAGTTCATTATAATAGCAACAAAATACTTTACCAAATGGATAGAAGTAGTTCCCATGACCACAATGACTGGAAAACAAATTGCCTCTTTTATCCTCAATTATCTGATCTGCATATATGGTATTCCAAGTTCAATCATCACAGATAATGGTCAGCCTTTCAAAAATCAAGATGTCCAAGAACTATGTGAAAAATTCAAAATCCAACATAGGTTTTCTACACCATACTACCCATAGGGAAATGGTCAAGCGGAAGCATCTAACAAGACAATACTGAAAATCCTCAAGAAAACAGTGAATGATGCAGGCAAAGATTGGCACGTACAACTCAATCCAGCACTTTGGGCATACAAAACCAGCATCCGCACACCTACAAGAGAAACACCATACTCATTGGTATATGGATCAGAAACCATTTTACCCCTGGAAGTAGAAATCCCATCTCTCAGAGTCTCTTTGAAAGGCTTAATCCCAGATGAAGAGTATCGAGTTAACCGACTGCAAGAACTTGAACTATTAGATGAAAGACATCAGCATGCTTATACTCATCTCAAAGCATATCAACAACGCATGTGCAGGAGCTACAATCACAAGGTCATCCCCCACAACTTCAAGGTTGGTGACCTAGTCCTCAAAGAAAATCCAAGAAATCAGCAAGAGCGAGAAAAGAAAGGGAAATTTGAACCTAACTAGTTGGGTCCCTATGTTATCATATCAATCTATGGATCAGGTGCCTATCAGCTAACGACTTCAGAAGGAGATGTGCTCGATGAACCAACTAACAACATCCATCTAAAGAAGTACTACACTTAAGTAACCTAGTGCACGGAAAAAGCCAAAATAAGCAAAAAAAAAAAAAAAAATCTAGAAAAAGCAAAAACATAAAGTACGATAAAAACAAATGGTGAAAACCTAGTAAACAGGCGCTCTTGTGAAAGAATGGCTCCTCTATCTATCTCCATACCATTTTATCCGTCAAAACACTATCGGTCATCGCCCGACACTTAGCAAATATCCATTCAGGACATACTTAGCGTAGTCACTATCCTAGTTTATCCATATATATATCCTCTTACCACAAATCCACCATGGATTGGAAATCACTATACATATTCACATCAAGAGGCACACTCAGCTAGGGGCATTCCAATCATCTAAATATTGTAAACATTCAAGACATCAAGGCTATTTGCAAAACTCAAAAGCATGACATCCCACAAACCAAAACTACGCTTCATCACAAAACAAAACAAAACAATTCACAAAAATACCAAGGATGGATGATTTTTCTGAAGTACTGGATGTTGCATTACAACATAAAATTTTGACTAGTTTTGCATTTTGAACCTTTTTTCGATTATTTGGATTCTCTTCCTTGTCTCACTAAATGCTTCACAACTAGAGATCATAAGGAACTTCCAATATTTTCTTAGTCTTCTGTTTGGGAGGCGATCACTTGTATTGTGTGAATATTGGCCTCGAAACATGATACATCGAATATCACTGAAGGCCTGATTCCACTTCATGCATTCAAATGATTTAATCTTGTCTGTTTACGCAATACACACTCAGGTTATCCTGGTTCAATTATACCTTGACGCTTGTGCTATCTTGCAAAATAAAAAATCATGTAAATTTTTCTTGTATAAATTTTCAACATATCCTAAACAAATCAATGCTCAATGATGATACCTAAAAAGATAGCAAACAAATGGCTATATCGGATGGCAAATACAGAATGAGGATGCTACCAAAAACATAATTGCATATCATTTTACAATTAGTTGCATATCATTTTACAATTAGTTGCATATCATTTAACATGTTTGCATATCATTTTACATTTAGTTTCATATCAAATCATACATCTCATTTTCAAGATACATCTCACAGCATATAAAAGCATACATCCTGCATCATACATTATATCATATATTTAAACATTGCATCATCACATAAACAAAATAACCCACATAACATGCATCCATATAAACACCCCACATGATCAAAGAAAATGGTGTCGTATATATATATATATCAAAACTGATCAAAATGTACAAAATGTATCAACACTGTGTCCAGTACAAAGAATACAATGATAAAAAATACAACAGAGACCCCGTCTCTCAAGTATGACTATCCTCGGACGGAGATGGTCTGGCTCCAGATGTACCCACCCCTAGATCTCCAGGAGGGTCCTGTCTCGATGGCCCTGTGACACCTCAGCTCTCAGACCGCGACCTAGTATCTCGAGATCGACTAGATCTCGACTGTGCAAAGCTCTGTACTTGACGATCCCTGGGTACCGCCGCCTCATAGTGTCGCCGGTAGTACTCCGCCTCCTGAGCTCTCAATGCTAGCTCTCTCAGGGTGTCTCTCATCGGACCACCCACCACCGCTCTCTGCATGCTGGATACCAGTTCCTCTGCTCGCCCCCTCTGCTCTATCTCGGTGTCCCGCTCAGTAGTCAACTGCGCGATCTGCCGCTGATATGTCAAAATCTGTGCCTGCAGCTGCTGTACAGTCACCTATAGGGTCCGGATCTGCGCATCCTCAATATGTGTAGGGACCCGAACCCGTAGTGGTACCTGTGCAGGGGCAACTCCTCCTACTCAGCCTGTCCTTGGTGCTGGAGGTGGGAGCACATCTGTCCTCCTCCTCTGCACTGGTCACCTCACCTCATCAGTGCCCCCCACTGCCGCTAGCACCTCCCCTGCTCTCCCCTCTCCACCAGCTCCAATCGCCAATCCACCTCTCCCCCTGTCTATCACCCCCTATCTCACCGCTCTCTCCACACCCCTATCTCCTCTCCTCCCTCTACCTCCTTGCCTCCCTCTGGCTCCTCTCCCTCGTCCATCTCCTCCATCCTCTCCATCATCATCATCATCTCCCTCTCCCTCTCCCTCCTCCTCATCAGAATCAAAGGATGGCCTCATCTCCTCCGGATCCGATATCCTGGCCACCGCCCGCGCAACAAACAATCTGGCAAACTCATCGGCCCGCGTCCAGAATCTCCGGGGCATAATCCCATATCTGCCTTGCCAACTCGACAAACTCCTCCACCGCCACTGTGCTATCAATGGTCGGACCCCAATCACCTACATCCTGCCTCTGACGTGCATATAGGCACGCTCCCTATGGAATACCCTGCTGGCACCCAAGCTGTCTCAAAACTTGGGTCACCACAAACCTCTCTATCACAAATGGGGTCCTCCCGATCAGGTATCTAGTCATAAAAACAAAAGGCATCTCCAACCCGTCCTCTGCCCACACCTCACATCCTGTATACGGTCGCCAGGTGACCGTATCTATATCATCGAGCACTCTCCTCCAATGCTCTAGTTTGCCCAGCTTGTGCTAGACAACTAGACCCCTGTATCCATATGCATATGTGCACCCCACGGGCCTGTCCCTGTCTGCTAGTGGCCTCACCACTGAAATGTGCTCCCAGCACCATACCAGTAACAATGTCACGCCAGCTGACAAACTGCCGTAACCAAGGTATACCACCTCATGTAGGCCCCTATAAAGATGGGCTAGCATAGCTAATCCCCATGAAAATCTCCGGCCCTGTGTGACCATCTCCTCCAATACCAGCCCCCATCCCATAGAGAATCCCTTTGACCTACAATCAGGACAAAGGAATCCACCAATAAACCCTGCTAGTATAGATGGCAGGGGTGCGTAATCCAGGTCTAAGAACTCTTGCCACGGGATCTCATAACCACATACCGTCTCATCATGGAAAATACGATGAAGAGCCTCTGTACCACCCTCCTCCGACTGCTCATACGGTAGTAGTGCACCTACTACGGGAATTCGCAGGATCCTGTAATAGTCCTCTAGTGTGACTGTCATCTCTCCGGTCGCAAAATGAAAGGTGTTTGTGTCGCTATGCCACCTCTCTGCCAATGTTGTCAGTAGCCCCCGGTTCACAGTGAACCGAGGCATATCCAAAAGAGAGGTCAACCCACATCTCTCAATGATGTCGAGATCAGCCTGAGACAACCGCGGTATCAATGTCCACGGTCTCGGAAATCTCTCTCATGACTGCACCACACCCAATCGCTCCTATCAACAAGCAAAACAAATCCAATATCAATTTCCACATCAAAACAAAGATATCAAAATCAAACTCACATCAACAACATGAAACAATTTGCTCATCTACATCAAGTTCAAAATCCTATCATTTCATATCAACTTGTAAAACAACTCAAGTTCTCAAAAACCATATCAAAACTTGTAACACAACTCAAGTCTCCATAATCACATAAACTTGTAAAACAACTCAAGTTTCCCACCTATATCAGCTTGTAACACAACTCAAGTTTCCAACCCATATCAGCTTGTAACACAAATCAAGCTTCACACATTGAACTTGAAACGAGATACGCAAACAAATCATATTTTGATCAAAACACCACATTGATATCTATACATAACTTGAAATATCGTAAATAAAAAAAAAGGTTATATCGACACTCATATTGGACAAATCCATAAAATCATGATAGATAGACACAACAAATTTACAAATCAGCTCATCTCGCAAATTTTTTTCCAGATGCGCTAAAACAGACTCCCACTGCTCTAAACTTCACCCACGCGCTAGGCTGTTTTTCCTACGCGCTAATCTATTCACCCTATGCGCTAGACTGACTCTACATGCTAAATCTTTCCCCCATGCGCCACCTAACCTACCCTATGCGCTAAACCCTACCCACACGCTAATCTATACCTCCTGGGCGCTACCTATTTGACCCTATGCGCTAGGTTAACCCTACGCGCTAAACCCCCTTACCTATGCGAACTTCTGTGGCTCCTATGCACTAGGTCTACCCTACGCGCTACCCTATTGACCCTACACACTACCCGACATTCGCCATGCGCTATGTTGCGTCTATGCGCTACCCTTTTTTATTTCGGACGCACCCCTAAAATAGACTTGATGCACTACTTAAAACTTCGTATGCGCTAATCTATGACTTTGACGCGCTAAAATGCTAAAACCGAGTTTTAAAAATCAAGAAATGACTAAAATTGACCAAATCAAAAATCAAAAGAGGGTCAAAAACGTTGACTTACTGGTGGTCCATACGCTACAGGTCTCCGGTACCTCTGAACGCGCTCGAAACGGTGTCTGGAATACAGAATAGGCATTTTCTCTTCATACCAAATTCTCTTTCTCCAAAGTCAACAAGGCACAAATGAATCCAATCAAAGCTCTTTCCCCCTTTTTATAGGAGGAAAATGAAATTAGGGTTAGCAAAACGACCCTGTAATATGGTCGCGGTCTCCCCTATACCTTACATGTTGTACATTATCGGGAGATGAATCAATCTACACACATTTTACATCGACGAAATCCTACACACCACACACAATTCATTAAATTAAATCAATTTTTTTTTTCAAAATATTGATTCATCTCCCGAGGGGGCATCACCATCAAATATCAAATCTGGGGCATCATGCATCAAATCAAATCTGGGGCATCATGCATCAAATCAAATCAGGGGCACGACTTGCATATCAAAAGAGCGACACAAAAGGTCATTTGATCATAAATCACGATAATGCATCATTTTCTTTGAAATAACATGTGCACACATGTCACTTCAAAGAGGGGCAAAATGTAGACGTATAAAAATGACCATATTCCTAAATGCATATTTTATGTTCATTTCTCTATTTAATTAAATCCAATTTAATTAAATTATGCGCATTCCCCTATTTAATTAAGTAAATTACTCAATTTATTTAAATTAAATTCACTATACCACTTAATGAATAAATCATTTTATTCAATTAAAATTCCACCTATCCACTTTTAATTAAATTCAAATTTAATTAAATAATTATCCTAAATTGAATAAATCTAATTTATTCAATTTCCCCAAATTGCAACCAAATTGAATTAAATCATTTAATTCAATTAAATCCTATTATCCCTCCATCCACTTACATTTTCCTACATCTCCCACTTGCCTTCCAAAACCCCTTTCTAATCCCTTCTAGACTCTTCTAAATCGCTTCTAATTAGCCTAAACCATCTTCTAAATTTTGTCACATCCCTAAGCAAGGGGAGGTCACTTCTCAAAATCCTCAAAGTCTTTGATAACCATTAAAGGCTTCAAGCCTTCAACCACTTAATTCCCCAAAGTCTTCATAACCATTAATGGTTAACTCAAATCCTCTTACATGGTTAAAGAATTTCTTTTAACTCAACCTTTATCCAACCCAAGGGTCTCATCAGACCTTTAATGCTTTGACCATGATTATCTCTTAATCATTTGCACAAAGGTTTATCCTTAGATTAACTCTTAATCCATTGGGTAATCTTAACTTAAGCTTAACCCTTATCTCTAGATAACCATAAGGTCTTCTCAGGCATTTAATGCCTCCAACCCCTTCTCTCAACCCAACCCTATGTTGACACTTGTCACCATTTCATTGGTGTAAATTGCAAACATGGATCCCCAACTTTCAAACTCAACCCTTGATCAACTCTTTCAATCCTAACCATCCATTGCCCTGTTTTTGCTATAAATAGAGCTCTCATTCCTCCATTTTGATATCCTTCAAGTTTGTAGTATCATACTTATGCTCAAATACATTCAAAATTTTATATATCATTTTATGCTCACCATTTTAGCCTCTCTTTAATTCAGGAATTAGTCTAAATATGCATGTTTAGAATACTTTCTTTATCATTTAGCTCAATCATAGACTAAATATATCATGTTAGGCTAGTATTCATACTAACCTTGTCATCTTATAATCTAGTTTATTGCATTTCTAGAATCATGCATAGTTTAGGATGCATTTCATTCTAAAATCTATCAAAGCATCCCTCATTCTTGCATTTGCCATCTCTAAACCATTTTGCTCAGTGATCTGAGAGCAAAAACATTGGTTTGAGGGACATTGTAAGATAGAGAACCATGGGACCAACCTTGGGAAGTTGAGTGATACTTCATTACTCCATCGCTTGTGCCAAGAAGTCCTGTGTGTGTGTGTGGACAAATCTTTTGGAATATTTTCGCATATTGAATTCTATTGACCCGCTTTTCCCGCATACAGTAGCCATACTCATATTGGAATGTAGAATGATGCTTTGCTTACTTTCATTATGTTATGTTAAAATTAATGAAAAGAAACTAGTAAGTAGGAGGGATGTATTTTCATGTGATCATGGATGTAATTCTATTAAAAGTTAGATCTTTCTTATGAGACTCTTAAACACATGCAATTGTTATTAAAAAAATACCTTACCATTAATGATAGAGGTAGAAAAACATGACGTATACAATGAAGATATTAGTCAACAACATAGAAACTAAATCAGCCATGAGGCTGGAAATTATAACCAAACTTAGAAGTCTATCTACATTAAGAACATAAATGTTTATGAATGAAATAGTAAGATGGCTGCAATAAAGCAATTAATGTGTGGATAATGTCAATATACATGCAGGAGCATATGTAAGCCATTATGCATGCATTTTATAAAAATATTAGATTGAATGACATATTAGTGATGCATTATGTCGGTGGGAAGCGATAGAGTCATTAACATCATGGTAGTAGTAGCTCCTTCTTTATGATAAGGCATAGGCATCCCATAACATGCATGTTGTAGAATGAGAGTTTAGTTGTTATGCATTGCATTGCATTGCGTGAAAGATCATCAAGTTACATTCTTTGTACTCATGAGTGGTGAAATGATCATGATGAGGCTTAAGGAAATGTAACCATAAGTAATATACATATGATAGAATCTTCTCATTAAATGAAATGCACTACACGAGTATGAAGTATCAATGCATTAGGTAAGCTATGACATGAAGACTCGTAGGATTGTTTGGTTTGGGTTCCTTGAAGGAGCTAGTGTAATTAAGGAGTTATTTCATATTTAGTCATGTAGATGCTAAGCATCATGGAAGGTAGAATGCAACAAGAGGTTAGAGGGTTGTAATGCCCCACTAGGAAACCCTGAAGGGATTAAGCTAAAACAAAAGAATAGAGTGCAGATAATTTTTTTTAAAAATTAAACACAACACAATGATACAATGAGTTATCATAAGCTCATATACCACAACGGTGTTAGGACCAGGAAGGAAACTGAGAGGGGGGGGGGGGGGTGTGAATCAGATTTCCATTAATTTCAACCCAATTATAACTTATTCAAACTTGATACTTAATACTGGTAAACCAAAATTAATGGTGGTTAACAGATTAACAGTTAATAACAATACCAGTGAAACTTAATGCATGAAACATAAAGAGAAATAACACATAACACAAAGATTTTGATGTGGAAACCCTGTAAGGGGAAAAACCATGGTGGGAAACCTTACCCAAAATCAGATGATACTACTGTAGATAGTATGTGTATCCAAATGGGGTCTGCACATGCAAAAAGGCCAACCACCTAGAGCACACTACTCAAATGGGAGTCACAATGACTACAATAGGATGGTTAAATCCTAGAATAATGTACTTCTCAAAATAGCATCTCCAATGTTGGATTCAGTACCGGTTAAGCTCTAAAAAACACCTTCAAACCTTCCTTGAACCTTCTCTTATGGTCTTCTCATATGATCTTCAATATTCGCACATACCATGTTATATTACCATACCATAACCTTACATATCATATCCTGTCTTCTCTCATCTCAAATGAGATCTTACATATATACAAAACCTAAGAACAAATGTGTAGGTCGACTCACTAAGAATATTACAATTAAATCAATTACAAACAAGTCTAGATGCGATGCATCATGTCGGCTCAATACATTTACAACAATATCCAATCAATAAATTATCTCCATAACGTGTCATACCGATCTGGAATAGATAACGCATATCGGTCCATAACCTTGACCAATCTACCGATAACAACAAATATGTCAACCCGATTAGACCATTAACCAAAATACCAAAACCAAGTATCCAAACCATGTCTTTGACATAATAAAATGATCTCCAGATGATAACAAATCATCCTTAGTGTCGGTGAACAATATAACCTGCCAGTGGACAATATAACCTGTCGGTGGACAATATACCAATGATTGTGCATGTCACTGAACTTGCCGGTGAATACAATGTGCCAGTTCAACATAACCAAAGATCTCCAGAAGGATAAGTGTTGACATCAAGGACAAAACTAATGCAACACATCCATAATACCAACAAGCAAAAGACTTAAATAACACCTAAGAGTTTCCCAATGTGATTACTTAATTCAACATATAACTCAACTCACGCTAATTAATTCAATTAAGTTGATTGACTTAATGACAAGATAATACTTAAACAAGGATAAATTCTTTCAATAAGATAAAAATATAGATAACATGATAAGGTTCATCCAATAAAATTTAACCATACATTACATTCAAACTTTCATTAAAGCATAAGTTATGCATCTAATTTCATTACATACTTCAATTTTATTATAAACTAATGAATACTTTCCAAACATACTTAATTGCATTATCAATAACTGAATACATTTCGTTATACAAATCCACATTCTTTCATGATCCAAATTACTGCATTTGAATAAGAAGACTACATACATGCATTTAAGATTAACTTCATCTAATCCATATTTTACGTTTTAACCATAATGCTATCCATACATGCTAAATTAAAGAGGAAACATAAGAACATAAACACCACATAACATCGAAATGATATCGGAGTTCACCCCTAGTGGGATACATCTCCGGGTTTGCTCAACTGCAAGACCCCACTGATAATTAAAAAGGTGAATAATACATAAGGTCATATCATTTACATCCTACCATCAAGGCATACATAACCAATAATACATATGACCACATCGGTCAAATAAATACAAGAATGACCCCTAAATAGGAAAAGGATCCAATTGAACATAATAAGAAGCAAATACAAAGATAAAATGAAGCATCCGTGAAACTAAGTCTTCACAACCCATCATAAGAAAACCATGGTTTAACATGAATATCAGTTTCTCACAGGGGAATAAACAATAGGATGACTCCACAATAGTGCTCCTATCAAGACAACACAACAACAAACTAGCGAACATAAGGGACAAGTGTCATCACATAACCTAGTATGGTTACCATGGAAGGTCTTCATAGGTTCCGGTCCCATCTACTGAGTTACCCTGACAACCTATTTTGAACCTTCGGCCCATCCAAGCCTCGTGTGGACCCAACACTTCCTTTCATGAAGACAAGGTTGATGGTTTTCCATTTCAAGCCTTCTCACAGTATGTCAAGTCTGTACTAGCAGTCATCCCATGCATGAGGCACAATTATCTTACTTAGGGTTTTCAATAACTAAACTCTCTAATATGCTATTAGTTTAGCACTTATTTAGACACACTTTCGATGGGTTACCCAGCAACCACTTTAGGTGCAGCCCCCAATCGAAAGCCACTTTCCCAATCGACACTAGACTATACTCAAATGAACTCCTAAACCAAGGAATACACAAGGTCAATTAAACGAAGTTCAATATGGTAGGAATACCCACTTGGTCAAACAAGACTTCATACGAGGTGCACTGACTGATGGTACTCTAACTAGAGACCTGACTAGCTATGGTCAACCACGAATCAACATTCGACACCCGCATAAAGGACATGACCGAATACAATACCATCACATGAAAACAGACAAAGCTCAAGATCAAGGACATAAGCAGAATACAATCAACATACGACAATACAACAATATCCAACAATCACAATCAAGGACTTGACATTCTTAAGCAAATGAGAATACATAAAATTAAACATGCATATGCATAAATCGGAAAAGACAATCTCCTTCCATACTATTTAAACCTTAAATTCGGTCCAGTTTTCTAATGGATCTAAGCTTGATTGCAGTATGTCTACCTTGTCTAGGTACAGGTCGTTCATGGTTTACTAACTAAAGTTCAACTGCATCATACAATAATATAAATACATCATCATGAGTTTTCAACCAAATTCACATGAATATAATTAAATAACCATTAATCAACTAAATATGATATTTATTTTTCAAAATAAAACATCATTCTCAGACTTGTTCGAAAACAACAATCTAATCTCAACTCTTGTGACATAATTACCTACTTTCCAAAAATAAGAAATATACATTAAAAGGGAAATTAAAAACCAGGCATTTCCCAAATAAGCTAATACTTCCTTGCGTACATAAAGAAAAGTACAAATTAAACATTAATTAATACATATATATTAATCCACGATTAATAAAATATATACTAGTTAATAATAAAATTTACAAATTAAGTATATATATATATATATATATATATATATATATATATATATATATATATATATATATATATATATATATATATATATACATATATCTTAGATTAATAAAATATATATTAAATAATAATTAATAATTAAAAACTATATTAAAAACTTTTTTTAATAAAATAAAATTTATTAACTAAAAAAAAACTTTTTAACAATAAAAAGAAACTTATTTTTTTTTTATATAAAAAACCCACGAGCCCCACCATGTGGGAACCATGTGGTTCCCTTTTCCTTTGGGAAGGGCCATGGGGACCATGACATGGTCTCCCCATAGCCATGACTGTGTGGAGACCATGCTCCACGCCATGGCTCTCCCCATGGCTTGGGGAAGCCACGAGTCTCCCCAACCATGAGTCGAGGCCATGGCTCTCCCCCCAAAGCCCCAAACAAAAAATCATTGTTTATTATATATATATTTTGTTTAATATATTAAAATAAATAAAAACAACACCCCAGTTTCTGGGTATTCTTAGACCCAGAAAATTAATCTTTTTTTTTAACTTTTTAAAAATAAACAAACCCCCCCATTTTTAAAATAGTCTCAAACTGAGACTTAAAACATTTTTCTAGCAACCCTATGTTTTTAAAGATGATAAAATTTGTTGAGTAACCTCCTAGAATAGGCAAATTTTCTCAACCAAAAACCCATATTTGGGCATAAATAATCATTCCTCACAGATTTATTCAACCCCTCTACCAAACTCTAAACTAATTCCAATATGAAACTTAATCTGAAAACATTCAATGGGGATTTTAACAAAGTTTATTGACAACAAACAAAATTCAATCTGGAGATTTGGAAAGGGAGCAAGGAGGATTTAAATTCAGAAATTAATCTACAACTTCTTTCATTTTCCCTAAATAAATGAGATTTTTCAATAACATAACCAAATTTCTTCCAAAAAACAAACAAACTCCAATAAACAAAGAAATCAAAGATATAAACCAAAATCTTACCTCATATAGCAATCCTGGAAAAGATTTAGTGAAGAGCCCAACTTGCAGGCTCAAGAAATTTCTTCTCCTCCAAAATCCCCAAATTTTCATTCCCAAAAATATTTTTCAAAAATACTCCCCAAAATAATCCTCCCAATATTTTTCCAAAACCTAGGTTAAATGGGAAAAGTTTGACCAAAAATCTCATTTTTGAATTTAAAAAAATCTTTTAAACAAAAATAAAAAACCATTCTTTCAAACTATATCAAATATATATTAAACTTGCTTTTCTAATTAAAAATGATTTTCTTAAATAATTGAAATGAACATTTCTATTTCAAAATGCCAAAGAGATTAAATTATTTCTATTTCGAATAAGTTTAAATCTTTCCTTTCCAAAAGCATAAACTGAATAAATTTATCATTTAAAATTAACCATTTAATTGAACTTGCTACCAACTTGAATTGAGCAATTCTAATTAACAATTAATCGCATAAAAGGGAACCTATTTAATTTAGTACCTAATACACTAATGCATAAACACACATTAAATCAAATTAAATACAAAGGATTAAATACTCAATTTAACCACACACAATACATGCAACCCAAGAAAGCCAATCAGACAGACGACCTGCATACCCCACCAAAGGGAATACTAATGGACAACTGACAATTCTCACTTGAGCATGACTATGGTCAAACGAGGGTCTTACAATCACCTAATCCAATCTCTAAGGACCAAAGAGGAGCACTCAAACCTGCGAAACTAGGTGGAGATGAACCTCGTACCTACGCAGTACTGTACCTGCAATCTACCGCAACCAAGAGTCATACATACATACATACATACATACATACATATATATATACATACATATATACATACATATATATATACATATATATATATATATATATATATATATATATATGTATGTATATATATATATATAATGAAAGTGTTAGTCCGAGACTAATAACACAAATTAGGAGAACTAATAAACTTACATACAAATTGATGTGAAAACCACATTAACACTCACACAATAATAAAAAAATCTCACTATAATATTATAACATGATAAAATAACCAAGGTCAAACCGAGATTAGAATCTGATTGGGACAGGGGTACTACATTCTCCCCCCTAGGTTCCAACTTACTCCTGGAAGTCATAAGGCTAGACGGAAAACATGTCGCACGCATCAGCCTTGAAACTCATTTACAAATATCAAATTGCACATATGAATCTTTCCACAAATAAATAAAACATTATTGCTAACTCCTCTATGAATGCCATTATACATCGGTAAGATACATCTAAATCCATATATTTCATATCACATTCTAGGAATTATCCACAATCATAGCAGAGAAACAAGATTTTTCTTCCTTTCATTAAACCAAATTAATGCATTACAAAGAGGTAAACAACAATTACCATACTCATCTACCAAATATGACCAGAAAACATGCCATCATGATCAATTTATTTTACTAATCCATCCTCATCATAAAATTATATTGCATAGAACTAGCTTCAAATTTCAAATGCAACAACCAAGTTAACTTTCATGAAATAAGAGCAACATAAATAACTCAATTGTTTACAGTTGCCAAGCATATAAAAATCTTTCCAATGACTATGTCCCATAACATAGTGACAAGGTAAAATAATTTACTCCATGATTTCACACAATAATCATCCACATAACTGGAATGCACAACTCAAAAGGCCACATGTGAGCATATCTAATGCTTGGTCAAAGATAACATGCACGATCATCATCTCTATGCCTGATCTCAAAACAATGAACATGATTAGAAATATCCAACATCTCACTTAAGGGCTTGATGGTGCTAGGGCACACCATAGCGGTGCTACCTTCCATACAAGACCTTCGTGAACATTCCTTGTTGAGTAAGGTGGATATCCTCTAAGAGATAGTCACTACACATAGGTAGGTAGTGGGTCCTAGCTGCATCACAGCCTCACATACCCCCATCCTCAAGGTTCCCTACATCTACTTCCTCATATACACTCAACCAAGACCGTCTCATACATCCTTGGAGAGGAATGTCACATTTCAACACAAGACCAACATACTAAAACAATAAGGATAAACCAGTTCAACCACCAAAGTACAGATGAATAAAGATAATAATCCATCAATTTCAACAGTAAGGCAAGAAAATAATCCAGAATTTGCAACACCAAATCAAGTAAGCAAAAGATCGCAAGATCGTGGCTAAACCTTCAAAGTCAAAATACAATAAATTGCTGGTCCACAAAGAATTAAATAAGAATATCACAACTGCACATAACATCACTATGTGA
This sequence comes from Cryptomeria japonica, assembly GCF_030272615.1. NCBI lineage: Eukaryota > Viridiplantae > Streptophyta > Pinopsida > Cupressales > Cupressaceae > Cryptomeria > Cryptomeria japonica. The sequence continues at coordinate 299,048,410 of NC_081408.1, forward strand.
CTAGCATCTAGCCACCAACAAGGAAGGAAGGAACAATCGTCTAGCTATTGCAGTAGCTCATCATGTGGTATGGCCTAGTCACGCAACCATACAACATCGTAATGTGCATCTCAACATCACCTCGCATCACGTCATCATGTAGCATGACAATACTCCAAGCAGAGAAGACACACAATGGACATATCTCGCATGGTAGTGTACCTCGTGGAAAAAGGCACACATAGGTCACATCCCGTATAGCTACGTATCTCTTAGGATACTCACCGCAAGCCAGTGGTATACATGGATAAGGTCCACTCACATGTCTACCAACACCTACTAACTGGAAGCTCATGTGGACAAACCTACCTTTCATGAAGACAAGGTAAAGGATCCTCCAAAATACACCATCACTATGCTCAAGAATTGCCATCAATAGCTCAAACAAAAGAGAGGAATAGGATGGCACACATAAACCTTATAAATAGATTCATCAAAAGGGAAAGTTTTGAGTACACCTTTAATACAGTTTCATTGTATAACTATAATTTTCCTCAAAATAGAGAAGCTAAAGTCGCTTTGCGCTGACATTACTCATACGCCGATCCATACTATTCAAGGAATGGTGACTTCTAATACTACCCCTTAACATACTAGAATTACCAACAACCTAGGGTTTGGTACCCAGTAGGGTAACAAATAAGCAACATCACATAAACAATATGGTTTCCCATACTCATAAGTAAACATATCCTCTATGGTTGATTACTTCACCATCCCATGGGCACATATAGCAAGCACGGGTTTCTTACAATACACAAAGAAAGAAATAGTACTGGTTTAGTCACATTTAGAGGGAGTACTTTTCATTACACTATCATCTACTGAAGGAAGGTTTTAATTATGCTTCCCACATGAATAATTGAATGAGATTTATTCTAGATACAAGTACTGAAATTCTTAACAATTCACAATTACATAAGGAAATAACACCATTCCTATATCTTTCACTAACTCCACTAAGCTTTCATATTCACATTATGAGATATGCAAATTTCTTTCCAAAGCGTAAGACTTCCATCTTTCAATATGAAGCCAAAATGCAAAAATACAATTTCACATATTTTGTAAACATTCTATTTAAGTCAATGCATCCTTTAGTAGTATTTCTAAAAATATTATAATCTAGGCAAAGAGAAGGGAAAGAGAGTTTGATAGTCAAACCATTTCATACATAGGCACAATATTTAACAAGATCACACAATATTATAAAATTTCTCTCTATAAGCCTATCATCTTAATTGTATGGTTTTCATTTCTCTACCATTTTAGAAGAATGCCAATCGGCCTAACATGACATTTCCAATTATTATGGTTGCAACAGAATATCCTAGTTTTCCAAATAATAGAGATCAAGACAGACAATATTTTCAATAATGCAAGACCTCTTGCGAACACTCACTATTCTTAATTAATACGAAACATATCATAATCTACAACCTTTTATTGAAAATTCAAGGTATGATAAGAAGGTAAATGAGGAACTATCAACTAAATAATATATATTTATGCATGCACATCAAAAAAGATTTTCATTTTCACTTTCTAATCATAATAAGTCAATTATATATATCCAAAAGCAAGTTTAATATAGCATTGTTAAAATAGGTCCTCAATTGAATCGGTATAATGAAACACATAAAACAATCTTTCATGGAATACCTTAATACACTCTCTTAGCCACTATAACATGTTCCCTTTTTATAAATCTTGTATACACAAGGTAGTTTCACATAACAACTATTCACATGTTAAAGTACATTACTTAGGATAGAATTTAATTATGTTACTCCTACAATACACATGGAGAATTCTTAAATATAAACATACAATTTTCTCCAAATAACCAATATGAATTTTTAAACCTATAGCCCTTTTATTATCTAAAAACACAGAAGCATCGTAGGGCTCACACAAGGGTTCAAGAAGTCACAACCTTTCTCTCGCAATAAGAAAATTCACATAAGAGATAATTACACATATCACAAACATTTTAATTTCTAGAGAGAAAGAGGAGGAAGGGTGATAATCATTCAATTTGCTACAAAATAAGCATTTACATCTACCATACAAGTCCTTAAAATGGACAACACTAAGCTAGATCATAATCTTAATACAAGCACTGACCAACCCAATGGATTAGTCAAAAGAGAACAACAATTAATAAGGAAGGTACATACAACTCTCTTTCAGAATAAGAGTAATCGTAGACCAAGATATCACTAAGAAAACAAAGCACATATAATCACTCAAAAGCACCAACATCAAGAAGGTGAAAACAAGGTGTGAACACACACGTTGCACACAATTAAGGTTTTCTCAAAAGAATACGCAAAAGAACTGAACACAAGTCCTTAAGATTTTCAAGATCCTATGCCTCAATCACATGCATACAAAAGGAGGACACACATACAACATAAGGTCGATACACCTCACACCAACTAAGGGCACAAGTGACACCAGAGATCCCAATGTTTGCAACCTGGCTCTGATACCAAATGTAATGCCCCGCTAGGAAACCCCAAAGGGATTAAGCTAAAACACAAGAGTAGAGTGCAATTTTTTTTTTTGAAATTAAACACAACACAATGATACAACGAGTTATCATAAGCTCAGATACCACAATGAAAGACTTAAATAACACCTAAAGAGTTTCCCAACATGATTACTTAATTCAACATTTAACTCAACTCACGCTAATTAATTCAATTAAGCTGATTGACTTAATGACAAGATAATAAACAAGGATAAATTCTTTCGGTAAAATAAAAATATAGATAACATGATAAGGTTCATGCAATAAAATTTAACCATACATTACACTAAAACTTTCATTAAAACATAAATTATACATCTAATTTCATTACATACTTCAATTTTATTATAAACTAATGAATACTTTCCAAACATACTTAATTGCATTATCAATAACTGAATACATTCCATTATACAAATCCACATTCTTTCATAATCCAAATTACTGCATTTAAATAAGAAGACTACATACATGCATTTAAGATTAACCTCATCTAATCCACTTTTTATGTTTGAACCATAATGCCATCAATACATGCTAAATTAAAGAGGAAACATAAGACCATAAAAACCACATAACACCGAAATGATATCGGAGTTCACCCCTAGTGGGCTACATCTTCGGGTCTACTCAACTGCAAGACCCCTATGATAATTAAAAGGGCGAAGAATACATAAGGTCACATCATTTACATCCTGCCATCAAGGTGTACATAACCAATAATACATACGACCACATCGGTCAAATAAATACAAGAATGATCCCTAAATAGGAAAAGGATCCAACTGAACATAATAAGAAGCAAATACAAAGATCGACTGGCGCATCCGCGAAACTAAGTCTTTGCAACCCATCATAAGCAAACCATGGTCTAACATGAATATCAATTTCTCACAAGGGTATAAACAACAATACGACTCCACAACAATGCTCCTATCAAGATAACACAACAACACAATAGTGAACATAAGGGGCAAGTGTCATCACATAACCTAGTATGGTTACCATGTTAGGTCTTCATAGGTTCAGGCCCCATCCACTGGGTTACCCTAGCAACCTATTCCGAACCTCCGACCCATCCAAGCCTCATGTGGACCCAACACTTTCTTTCGTGAAGACAAGGTTGATGGTTTTCCATTTCAGGCCTTCTCACAACATGTCGAGTCTGTATTAGCACTCATCCCATGTGTGAGGCACAATTATCTTACTTAGGGTTTTCAACAACTAAACTCTCTAATATGCTATTAGCTTATCACTTATTTAGACACACTTTTGATGGGTTACCCGACAACCACTTTGGGCATGGCCCCTAATCGAAAGCCACTTTCCCAATGGACACTAGACTATACTCAAACGAACTCCTAAACCAAGGAATACACAAGGTCAAGTAAATGGAGTTCAATACGATAGGAATATCGACTTGCTCAAACAAGAATTCATACGAGGTGCACTAATTGACGGTACTCTAACTAGAGACCTGACCAGTTATGGTCAACCATGAATCAACATTTGACACCCGCATAAAGGACATGACCGGATACAACACTATCACATGAAAACAGACAAAGCTTGAGATCAAGGACATAAGAAGGTACCCAAATCAACATACGACAATATCCAACAATCACAATCAAGGACTTGCCATTTCTTAAGCAAATGCGAATACAAAAAATTAAACATGCATAGGCATAAATCAGAAAAGACAATCTCCTTCCATACTATTTAAACCTTAAAAATGGTCCAGTTTTCTAATGGATCTAAGTTTGATTGCAGTATGTCTACCTTGTCTAGGTACAGGTCGTTCATGGTTTACTAACTCACTAAAGTTAAATTGCATCATACAATAATATAAATACATCATCATTAGTTTTCAACCAAATTCACATGAATATAATTAAATAACCATTAATCAACTAAATATGATATTTATTTTTTAAAATAAAACATCATTCTCAGACTTGTTCGAAAACAACAATCTAATCTCATCTCTTGCGACACAATTACCTACTTTCCAAAAATGGAAAATATACATTAAAAGGGAAATTAAAAACGACGGGCATTTCCCAAATAAGTTGATACTTCCTTGCGTACATAAAGAAAAGTACAAATTAAATATTAATTAATAAATATATATTAATCCGCGACTAATAAAATATATAATAAGTAATAATTAATAATAAAATTTACAAATTATGTATTAATTAATATATATATTAATCATATATTAAATAATAATTAATAATAAAAAACTATATTAAATTTTTTTTTAATAAAATAAATTTATTAACTAAAAAAAACTTTTTAACAATAAAAAAAAACTTTTATATTTTTTTTTATATAAAAATTTATAACCCTTGGGAAACCCACGAGCCCCACCACTTGGGAGCCACGTGGTTCCCTTTCCCTTTGGGAAGGGCCGCGGGGACCATGACATGGTCTCCCCACAACCATGACTGTGTGGAGACCATGCCATGGTCTCCACGCCATGGCTCTCCCCATGGCTTGGGGAAGCCACGACTCTCCCCAGCTATGGGTCGAGGCCATGGCTCTCCCCCCAAAGCCCCGAATAAAAAATCGTTGTTTATTATATATATATATATTTGTTTAACATATTAAAATAAATAAAAACAACACCCTAGTTTCTGGGTATTCTCAGACCCTGAAAAATTAATCTTTTTTTTTTAACTTCTTAAAAATAAACAAACCCCCCATTTTTAAAACAGTCACAGACTGAGACTTAAAACATTTTTCCATTAACCCTATGTTTTTAAAGATGATAAAATTTGCTGAATAACCTCTCAGAATAGGCAAATTTTCTCAACCAGAAACCTATATTTCGGCATAAAGAATCATTCCTCACAGATTTATTCAACCCCTCTACCAAATTCTAAACTAATTCCAATATGAAAATTAATCAAAAAACATTCAATGGGGATTTAAACAAAGTTTATTGAGAACACCCAAAATTCAATCTGAAGATTTGGAAAGGGAGCAAGGAGGATTTAAATTCAGAAATTAATCTACAACTTCTTTCATTTTCCCCAAATAAATGAGATTTTTCAACAACACAATGAGATTTCTTCCAAAAAACAAACAAACTCTGATAAACAAATAAATCTTGAAGATATAAACCAGAATCTTACCTCATATAGCAATCCTGGAAAAGATTTAGTGAAGAGCCCAACCTGGAGGCTCAAGAAATTTCTTCTCCTCCAAAATCCCCAAATTTTCATTCCCAAAAATATTTTTCAAAAATACTCCCCAAAATAATCCTCCCTATATTTTTCCAAAACCTAGGTTAAATGGGAAAAGTTTGACAAAAAATCTCATTTTTGGATTTAAAATACTCTTTTAAATAAAAAAAATAAATCATTCTTTCAAACTATATCAAAAATACATTAAACTTGCTTTTCTAATTAAAATTGATTTTCTTAAATAGTTGAAATTAACCTTTCTATTTCAAAATGCCAAAGAGATTAAATTATTTCTATTTCGAATAAATTTAAATCTTTCCTTTCCAAAAGCATAAACTGAATAAATTTATCATTTAAAATTAACCATTTAATTGAACTTGCTACCGACTTGAATTGACCAATTCTAGTTAACAATTAATTGCATAAAAGGGAACCTATTTAATCTAGTCCCTAAAACACTAATGCGTAAACACACATTAAATCAAATTAAATACTAAGGATTAAATATTCAATTTAACCACACACAAAATACGTAACCCAAGAAAGCCAAACAGACAGGCGACCTGCATACCCCACCAAAGGGGATACTAACGAACGATTTACGACACTCACTTGAGCACGACTATGGTCAAACGAGGGTCTTACAAGCACCTAATCCAATCTCTAAGGACCAAAGAGGAACACTCAAACCTGTGAAACTAGGTGGAGACGAACCTCGTACCTATGCGGTACTGTACCTGCAATCTCCTGCAACCAAGAGTCATACATGCATACATATATATTTAATGAAAGTGTTAGCCCGAGATTAATAGCATGAATCAGGAGAACTAATAAACTTACATAGGAATTGATGCACAATAATCGAAACATCTAACTATAACATTATAACATGATAAACTAACCAAGGTCAAACTGAGATTAGAATCTGATTAGGGCAGGGGTACTACAAGGCAGCTTATGTAGCATACCCTGACATGGAGATATTATGGTGGTTAGACTCATAAGTGCATTGTTTATGATGGGTAATAATCTAATGCACTGATTAGGGATCATAAAGTTAATAATAAAGTAAAGTAGTGACACCAATATGCCCTAGGGAGCTAATGGAATTATGTAACATGTTTTCGCTTGTGATAAGATCATAGTTAGACAATCAAGGGTTAACATCAAACACTAAAGAGGAACTAATTGAACCAACTTTTGATCATATTGCCTAGTTATGTATAATGGAACTTTATTGGTTAACAATTTTTTTTTTTATCTCATTTCTAAGATAGTTAAGTGTAAGTTTTCCTAGGGTTTGCTGGTGGGTGCTACAATTAACAAAATATCATTTTGAAATATAGTTTAGGTCTAATATCCTATATCTAGGCCAACATAGAATTTCTTCATAATTTCATTTTTAAGAGAAGCACTTGTAAATTGTCATGGTAGTGAATACTAACATTATTTGACCTTCCAACTCAAATACAAAATTAGACTACTTGGTTTGTTCTTATATTTGAATAAATAGATGATATATTCACCAAATCAATGATAATGGCAACCAAAACAACTTGATTCTAGAGATAGTTCAAATACTTGATCTACAAGTGAGATCTCATTCACAAACATACACCATTGGATGGTTTTTAAAGGATATAAGAAGCATGCCACTCGTAAAGTGTCAACTTTTCTAGAAAATTAATCATTTTTAAGTTGCAATCATTTGTGATATAGTGCATTAGAAGTATTTAATTTACTTGGCCAACCATATTTAATTCAATGCATTGCAATTTATAAAGTACATCGTCCAAATATTATCATCTATGTTGGCCCAAATAGATATCAAAATCTAGTAGTCCCTAAGGTGCCACTTTTTAGAATCAATACATGATAAAATGTGATGTTTTCAATAAGAAATTCATACTTCTAATGGTAAAAATTGAATGCGAGAAGTGCAACTCATTAGTGTTACAATAGTTGAACAACACGTTGGATTTATACTACATGTATTTCAATCACTTATTGCAGCACCTAAATAGTGTTTAGAGAACCATACTATTAATTTTATCATAGGCCACCCTATTCCCAATTATTTCCTATATAGTTGTTCATTCTCATAAAATCAAGAAATTAAGTGGTGTATCTCTATTCTAATGGGTAAAAGACTTAGTAGGCCCAATCTTCACCTTACGAGGACCCAATTATATACACACCAAAAAAGAATGTGGCATGGAGGTCGTGTGTTCAATAGAGAGATCTCAATAAGACCGTGGTGACTAATGATACTATTCCTAAGATTGAGGATCTATTGGATTATCTTCATGATGCACATCACTTCACCAAAATTAATCTTTAAGTAGAGATACTACCAAACTAAAATAGATGAAATAAATCTTCAAAATCAATGAGTACAATTTGAAATGTAAAGAAAAAAATTCATGGTTTGAAAGTTTTAAGAGAACTTGATTGTGGTATTTTTTAGATCAACATCAAAAAATGTGTAAACCTGATAAAGGGAACACTTTGACATTTAGTTATTTTTATATATTTAATAAAAAATATGTCATTAGGCATTGACATGCAAGTCCAAAGCTTTGGGTTGGATGACCAAGGAAAATCTAGTTCTGTAGATTGGTCGTTTTCAAAGAAACTTAAAACATGAACACATTATAACACACTTGTATTTTGAAAAACATTATTTTTCTTTTTTGGAAGTCACAACGTGAGTACATTATAACATAAATATGCTATAATGCACTTGAATTATAGGAAAAAATATATTGACAAGTGATTTTGGCCACTTTTTGGTCTCCCATCTTTCAACACATACCCAAGGAGAATTTTTTTGAGGGAAAAATGGATGGCTAGATTGAGTTATTCAATTATAAGTAAAATCCATTTGTTAATTTGAAGAGCCATTGCTTTGCCACCTTTTCATGGATTATTGTTTGTTGCACAATACATCTTCTCTTGTATGGAGCTTTTTCATAATTGCAAGGAAGGTTTTGTCATGGCTATAGGCATATTAAAACCATGACCATAGTAAATCTATAACCATAGATACATGTTACAAACCTTGGTTGTTGCAGGAAATGGTCAACTTCATTGAAATTTATTTAGTTGCACAATAAGTACTTAGGAGCATGCCAATTATTGTTACTAAGATAATAAATACTATTTTATTTTTTAAATAAATACTTTAATATAGCCATTCAATTAATTAAAATCATATAAAACTAGTGATTTATCAAAACATTAACTAAAAAATTTAAAGGATATGAATATTTCTGGAAAAAAATAAAAATAGGAAAAATAAACATCAAATGAGGGTGATATTGGGCCTCATCAACAAACATGATTCCTTAGGATAAGAATTGGTATGGCTCGCTAAAGATGATTCCTTAGATGAATCATTGAATCATAAGGTGTGTACAAAATACTAATCTACTCCTAAACTACTTTTGAAAGATGTTTTTCATTATAAGTGTAAGCTTGATCATAAACCACCAGGACCAATGCTTATCAAGTGGGTTATAGAGTCATAATTTATGAAGAGATAACATATTAGATTACAACATAATATAGGTTATTCTTATCAATACGCCAAAGATATGATATCAAATAATTAAATATACTTAATAATCCATCTCCAAAATACAAAGATCCATATGGAATAAATAGGAGATCATTACAAAGATTGGAATGACTTAAAATTTTGTGACATTTATCAAATCCTTATTACAATCATACTAGAAAATGTGGTGGTATGTAACCTTGAGATATCACATTGTCATAATTCATCACATACAAATTCCCATAAATTTCTACAAATGGTCATGGATACATTCAATTAATATAATTTTTTGCTTAGGATTTACAAAATAGGCTACTCTATAGGTGATTAGAATTGAAAGAGTTGAAACCTTAAAAAACCGTTGGTACTTGCAGTCACATGAAAATGTTAAATTGATCAACTCTTTAAATAAATCACATGTTGGCATATATAGAATTTTTCTTGCTTAGTCAATTGCTTGTGGGGATTTGATGGATAACTACAGATCATAAATATGACATGTAAGTCATGTGCAATCCCATGAAATTCATGAGGTGGATGATCTAGAATAGGCTTGAAGACCATCAAAAACTAGAATTCAGCCACCACATTCATGGTGAACTATATTTTTTCATCATGTATTGTTAAAATCATATGTAGATCCATGCCCTTCTTGGGAAATAAACAAGTTCAACACCAAAGATTGTGAAGATAAATCTCTATCCAATAAAATAATCAAAGGATGAGATTCAAGGTTTGGATAGCTACAATATGAAGATCTCAAACTCATTTGCAAATATGAAAATTAATCTGCGTTAATTTTGGAAAACCAAGATTAGATCCTTCTTTATGATGCCAAAAATCAGCTTGTATATCATGCTTAATCAACCTATCTTATGTGAACTTATAAAATAAATAAATAGTGATTAACATCAGCATAAGATAGAATAAATAAGGCATAAATCAGAAACATAAGATCAACACATAACATAGTATTTATGTGGAGAAACCCCTGCAAGAAAAACTCCACCAAGAAGAAAGATCAAGCTTTCGTTATTAATAATAAATGTGCTTACAATAAAATCACTTTCATTGTCATCTTTATCTACAACATAGAAGCACCTATTTAAATGTGAACAACCTCCTTATGCCTCCCACCTCTCCTTGTTCTTATAGAAAACTCTAAATTCAACTATTACCATTAATTCTAAACCCAAAAGGCTGAATTTATAGAATGGCAAGATCTCCAAAACCATCAATAAATATGCCCAAACAAGCCTCTTCATTCCTCATGACCACAACCCTTGGAATGCCTCCACAAAACTCAAAAATACATTGATTTTGGCTCCAATACTTTCCCTCCAACTTAGGCACCCATTATTGCAAGATAAACATTACATTAAATGCAATAAATGATAGAACACCAAGAGACACATGTTGCCTCTTCCATGCTCCCACTTGCAGAAGCATAAAGGTCACTCTTTTTCCATTTCCTGACATTGAATATCTTAGTATAGATTTCCATAAATGGTGAAGACAATATTAAATAATTATGTTCACAACCCACTTTTACTACTACTAGTGGAACCCATCACCCCTTATGAATGTATCACAAATAATGGTAAGAATTAAATATTATAAATTATTTTCCCAATACATCCTAAGTGCCTTAGGACACTTTCCAAGGATGTTGGAACCATGTCATAGGATTTACAAGATAGATGGCACCTTAATCCTAACATTCTCCCACTTGACATAATACATTGTGAATACATCCATAGGAATCACAAACAATGGAAAACCATCCCTTCGTCATCCATGTACCATCTGAATTTTCACCATACTCTCATGCTCCAAAAAGAAACTTGCAAAAGCAACTATGATAACCACCATCAAGCAAAATAAACTCCTCACATCCTCCAACATGCCACATATGAAAGAAATGTTGGGAAAATGGTGTTGTACACCTTGCATAATAATGTTTCATTGTTGTATTATTTTATTATTGTGTGAGGTGGACATGTTATATACTGCAATATCATATTGTATTGTTGCACCTAAGAGCACTTAGATGGACGTGCAACATGTAGAGATTCCCATAGAATATTTTTGTAACTATTTGATGAGTTGTATTGACACATTGGTATTATTATATTGTATTTATTTAATATTGGGAAATGTAATTGTGATGAAGTACCCAATATTAAATACGGGTCAAGGGTAGGTAGGAAAAATATTATATTTTATTGTCAAATGGTTTTGGGCACATGGTTTTGATGTAATACCACTTGGTGGTTTTGTGGTTGCTTGTCTCTATAAAAGAACCACAAGGGTAGTTGTTTGGGTTAGCTAGGTTAACATTTGTGAATGAGGAAGCATGGCATGTGATGTGTGGATTCATGCTTGGTTATGGCTGGGTTTACAAAGGCTTTCCATAGTTGTATTGTAATGGATGCATTGTTGATAATACATGGTGGATGATTCTTTTTGAGGCTAAGTTTTTCCCTCGTGAGGGTTTTACCAAGATATATCTTGTGTCACATTTTCTTGGGTATGTTGTCTATTCTTTACATATGGCCTCTATGTGTTTATTTGATTGAAATCTTAAATGGGTTATATGGAAATTGTCATAAAGATGGCTGAAAGTTTCCTTACAAAAAAAGAGGAACATGCTAAGGTAAACCATATCAACTATCATTGAAAATTGCACCAATCTCTACATAAACATAATAATTAGATCCAAATGATAACAAAGGTTCAAAGTACTAACTTACACCACATGCAATAGAAACCAAAACAAATTGCAATTCCTCCAAGCTAATCACACCTTAAAACAAAGCATACCAACATAGATAAAACTTCATGTCATCAACATATTAAATCTAAATCTATAATCATGTCTCTGTATATCCAACCTCCTATATCAAAGAAACTTACCAATGCACAAATGATCACAAACAAAGCCAATTAAAAAAGTTTGCATCACCACTAAAACAATCTCATGGATAAAGATAGTCCACATCTGAGTCATCCCACAACAAGAAAATGGATAGCTAACCCAAAACTTGCATAAATCATAGATCTAAATCCAATGAAACATGGAAACTCATCATCACATCAGTAATCAACAAACTAAGATATAGTAGAGGATAATTCTAGGACATGTATCTAGAAACTCCCACTGCATGAGTAATTTTAAAATTGAAAATAGATCAAAGCATAGAAAGCCTATCTATAATACTTCACATAGAAGATGTGGCTAACTCCTTTATTATATAGTGTCAAAGAAACATATATTGATATGAAAATCCTATAAACAAATATGTTGCAATACCTATGTCTTCATTTGTCCCATAATTCTCCTAATTCATCACACTCAAACATGTGAATACAAATATTAGGAAGAAGAAAAAGACCAAAGAGAGAACCTGCAAATCAAATCATATCCTTGTTCCACACTAACATGCACCAAGTTGTGTAATGTAAGATCTCCTTCACCACTCCCAAACTGAAATATTATCAACATCTAATCATTCAAATCAATTAAAACATGACAAATGTAAACCACTTATATCGAAGGTAGATAAAAAAAAATACCCATTCCCACAATAAAGAGAATATGCCCAAAGCCACAAACCATTTTTTTCACCTCTCTAAAAATGTCCTCAAAACTATATCCATAACTTAAGATAAACAACAAGAACAACAAAAATCCATAAAACCATACATATTATTCTCAAAAAGTTCTCAAAACTATAGCATTCAATACTCACTCACATAAGAAACCAAGATACAAAATAAAGAATCCATCTAATAGCCAGACATGCAATACCTCTTAGATAATTCACCTACCAAGTAGACCAAGAGTGGATAACAAGACTATCATGTGCTCACAACACCAAGAAATAAATCTTACAATAAATGGCAATCTACTCTTTTGGTCCACAATGGATTCACATCCATAACTAGGTGTATGCTCCTTAGTTGTCTATTGAAATCCTCATCAAAGAGTCACCATCTCAACACATGAGACAACAAAATATGAGATCTCATAACCTCACACAAGTCTCTCTGGTATCCATGAGCATCCACCAATCAATCCACGCTAACTTTAAATGCAACCTTGCAAAATCATGAAGCTCAAAGCAAATGATTAATACTCAAAACCAATGAGAACCTACAATGCCTCACCAAAGGCTCTTCAGGTATTTTGGATATGTTGATATGGTTTTGTCATTAATGTCAACACTTGTCAACACTTATCAAACACTTGAGAACACTTGGAGATCTTTGGTTATGTTCACAGACATGTTCATTTACTTATGCACAGTCACTAGTATCTGGTTCACCGACACTTGGAATGACTTGGATATTACTTGGTTATGTCTAAGACATTGTTTGGACTCTTTGTTTTGGTGATTTGTTCATTGGTCTAATCGGGTTTGCATATTTGTTGTTACTAGAAAATAGGTCTAGGTTATGGATCGACAAGCATATCTATTCTAGATTAGCATGACACATCATGAAGATGATTTATTATTACTCTAAATGCATTGAGATGACATCATGCATCGTATATTGATTTATTTGTAATTGATTTTATTGTAATATCTTAGTGAGCTAACCTACACATTTGGTCTTAGGTTTTGGTATATATGTAAGATCTCATTTATGAGATTATGTGGAAGTGTGAAAAGGATTGTAATAAGATATATACGAATATAAGCAGAGCTATACACACAATCTAGCATATGAAGATGCTATTTTGAGCAGTACATTATCATTGGATTTAACCATCCAATTGTAGTCAGTGTGACTCCCATTTTGTGTTTGAGCAATGAGCTCTAGGCAGTTGGCCTTTCTGCATGTGCAAACTCCATATTGTACAAACATACTATCTACAGTAGTATCATTTGATTGTGGGTAAGGTTTCCCACTGTGTGTTTTCCCCTTATAGGATTTCCACGTACAAATAACCATGTTATGTGTTGTGTATGTTATTTGTCTTTTTGTTTCATGCATTAAACTTTACTGGTACTGCAATTAATTGTTAAAATATCTATTGGAATTAAAGTTTGGTTTACCGGCATTAAGCATTAAGTTTGGTTAAGTTAGTTTTGGTTTGTATTTATTGGACAACTGATTCACTCCCCCCCTCAGTTTCCTCTAGGACCTAACAGACTCAAGAGTCCTTCATGGCACCAAGATGTCACTATCTCCAAACCACATGAATATAACCATCCATCATCAAATGATGAATCCACATCACTACCAAAGCTTCCACTAAAGTATGCAACCAAGCTCTTCAAGAACTGTGACAATCATCTCTTGATGAAGTCCTCCATAACCCCAACACGATCAAAGAACTCAACCAAGACCTCCCAAAAGGAAGAGTCAAGAAATGATCTCCAAACCAAGAAGATACAAATGCACATCCTTTGTCAATAGAACTAAAGATGTAAAACTCTCACTACAATCTAAAGGTAAAATCCAAGAGATCCACATGACAACAACATCCATTGTAAAACATCATCCATCTTCTAATCAAAGATTGTCTATGGCTCACAATACACTGCAACCAGAATATAATAGAACCAAAATCTTGAAACAAAGAAGATAGAACACTTTATGTGACTACATAAAGCTCCCACTAAAAGTGATATTAAGTTATACATGGCATCATGAAAACATCATTACTAAAACTTCATTAAAAGTTAACAATGTTTTTGATGCACCATAATATCAATGTAATAATGGTGACCAAAAACAAGGCCTGCCAAACTGAATCCTCATCAAAAAAATTACAATATTAGCACATATGCGACATCTCACAAAGAAATACACAATTATCTCTCCAATCTCAAATAAATTAAAGATTCATCCCCACATCAGTATCATGCACAACAAAGATAATTAGGCATAACATGTGGATTTCCAAGACTCTAACACTAGAATCAATGCTAGATTTGATTTGCCAAACAAACCCACATAGTAGTTGTAATGGTGTGAAAAGTTAGGGTTTAACCAATTAAGATAATAAAACCACTAATCTTAGCAAGGGACTAAAACATTAAAATATGGGGGTGAATTCAATAGATCTAACAACAATTCAATTAGAAAAGGGCATAAACACTAATTAATTTCACTAATTTGCTATCGCCTTCTTTTTGAGTTGAAATTTGGTTGTAGATTGTGTTATTAGGGAAAAACAATGGACAATTGAAATGAAACAATAACAATAGACTGCTACATCAGAAAAAGCCATGAACATGGATATGAGTAGAGGAATAAGATTAGAACTTGTTTCGGCAAGTTGAAATGTAAGGACTGGGATGGTTGGCTGGTATGGTCCTTTAACACTGAGATAGGCAAGTGGGGTCTTTTCTTGATCAGGGAGATGCATTGAATCCACTGTCAAAAAATTGGGTAGAATTATTGGGACCAAAATGGTAGGTCGCCCTGGTCCTTCACTTTTTGCTCCATTAAAACCTAAACTTGTTTGTTGTCATCAAATCTGTCAACTCTTGATTCAACTCTCTGCACACAAAAAGAGAATAAAAGGGGTTGTGGATAGGGGTTTTCCTGAGGTCAAACCCCAGTTTAGGAATTAACCTTGAAATTGAAATGATAATTGTAATGAAAATTCTAGAAAGATGCTTTCCTTTTGAGGGAAAGGCTAAATATTGAAATTGAATTCTTGTAATTGAGAAGTATACATTGATGAAGCTTGCTTGATTCCTCATGCAAGGGTTTTGAGATGTCTTGTAGAATGTCTTCATAGAAGGTTGGTCATGGATGCCACCTTGAATTCTTGAACTTGACTTCACTTCTTCTCCAATTCTTGATGAATGTTTGATTTCTTATTCACTTGAATTGAATTTGATTGAGTGCAATTAGGATCATTAGATGACTTAGGTTTGAAATGAGAGGAGTAGACCTCCTTTTATACCTTACTGTATGAAATTATTTAAATTTTTGGAGTAGGCCGACACAAGACCTAAATTATTGCTCACTTGATGTGACCGTAATGAGGAAAATTTTGGGGTCTAATTAAAAGGACTAGGCCACTATGGTACCATGCTTTTGAGAATTGGGACTCAACTTTAGGGCATAGACATGAGAGAAGGTGAAAATGTAGATTTGTGAAGGGTGTGAGTAGAATCAAAGTAGGCATCGAACATCAAAAGACATAACAACAAAGTGAGGTCTAGGTGAGAACGAAATTGTATGCAAATACAATTTACGATGCTACATTTATCCCCCACTTTACTGGGAGTAAGAGACCAAACCCATACTCACTGCAAAGTGTTGGCTGACTGATGAAGATGATGGTGTATTGATAAAAGACTATTGGTGATATTATATTAAAGGACTGTTGGTGATGATATATTGATGGACTATTGGTGATTATATAATTATGATATGAGGCTCGATGATCAGTTATTTGTGTTGTCATTGATGGCAACCATATTTGTCCATGTTTGTTTATTCTTGGTATGCCATCTAAGTCTACTAGTTAAGTCTAACTAGTAATGGGCTTAAATGGATTGAACTGGAAAGCAAAATTGCCTAGTAACAGTGAACCGGTAAGGAGGAACAAAGAAGGAGATGGTTGCGGTAGTGATCCGTGTTGAGTTGGGTGTTGCAGTTTTGAATGTGTGCTTATGACATCATAAGGAGTCTATGAATTGAAACACATCATGTTTGGAGAACTAGCAGTCATGTTTGTAATTGATTGTTGTATAATCAGCTAGGGTTTGAAAACCGGTATCAAGATCTTTGACTGGTGACGATTTATGGTTTGGCGGCGATTCTTTTCATGTTCATAAGTTGATGATGATGTGTCAGAATCCGTGTGAAGAGATAAGATGCTTTTTTGGTGCGTACAAGGATCAAATTTATTGGGAAGCAGTGAAGTTCTTAGCAGAATGTGTTAAGGGTTTGACAACTAATCAGATCGATGTGTGGTGATGATTTATGATCATTCAACGACTGTAATTGTCTTGTAATTTGTTGTAATGATTTGTATGATGACCTATAATGATTTGTAATGATTTGATATAATCTATGATGTAGATTCATTGTAGGTTAGGGTTTTGTAATTGACCTAATTGTAAAATGTATTTAGGTCAAGTTTGAGAAGGTTGAGTGTGTCGGTGATCAGAGAAGTGTGTGTGTGCCCAGATTGAGATGTCCGCATGAGAGAAGTAGATTGGAGTTGACAAGGATCTATAATAGCAAGCTATGAAGTGCTGAGTCCAGATCATTTATTTGTTGTTTCCTAACAATTGTAGCAACATTAAAATCCCTTAACCGGGTAGGTCCTAACATGCTTGATCTTGTAAATCCCTTCTCCGGGTGGCTCATTAGTTTGGGTTTAAATCCTCCAGCGAGGTTACTCCTAACAAGGTAAAGCTCCTAACAAAGCTAATTTGTAAAATCCCTTGATCGGGTGACTCCTAATAGGGTCTTCTCTTAACCAAGCATTGTTGTAAAGCTCCTAATTGGGCTAGGCTCCTAATAGGGTGCATTCCAAAAGAGTGCATATTTTGTGGGTACCAATTCCCACCATGGTTTTTTTCCCATTTGGGTTTCCACGTGAAAAATCCTTGTGTTCATGTTGTCGATGGATTGTTAAGTTGTTCATTTGATGTCTTTACTATATTTCCTTAATGATGAACACTTAAGTTGCTACTGGTAATGTTTTGGTAAATTTGCATTAAGTGATTGTTTGATCTGCTAGCGGTATTGGTTATGAACTATTTTGTGAAGTATTTTGCAGATTGGTGAAAGTTTGCAGTTTATTGTTATCATTGATTCACCCCCCCTCTTTCCGTGTTAACCGAATCCTCACATTAACAATTGGTATCAGAGCATTAGGTCCTCTTTGTGCAGAAGTTTAACCGGCCGAGGAAAAGATCTGAGGAAGATGATGAAGAAGGAGTGTCCCAAATTCACTAAGGACAACTATTGAATATGGAGTGATAGAATGAAGATATATATCAAAGGTATGGGTGCTTAGTTTTGGCAGCATGTTATTACTCAGTATGTACCTCCTACAGGTCCTTTGACTACAGATCAGTTGAAGGAGCATCTAGAAAACATTCAAGCATTGGAAGCCATAGTAAGTACACTGGTTGATATGAATATATTGATGTCCATGGTTTAGAGACTGATGTTGAAGTTTGGGAGAAGTTAGAATTAATCTATGGTGGTGATAAGAATGTTCAAAAGGCTAAAGAAGAGAGTCTTAGAGGAAAGTTTGATGATATGAGAATGATGGAAGGTGAAAATATTACCCAGTATGGACAGAGGATTAAAGAAGTAGTCAGTGGAATCAAAAGTGCTAGTGGTACTATAGAAGAAGACACTTTTGTGAGTAAGATGCTTAGAACTTTATTGCCTACCTATGCAATCAGAGTGTCTGCTATTGAAGAGTTGAGGTCAGTTACTAAGGATAAGGTTACCATTGATTCTTTGATTGGTAAGCTCACTGCTTTTGAGTTAAATAGTTTTGATAATAGTGTACCTAGAACAAAATCTGCTTTTAAAGCATTTGTATCTGGTGTACCAGTGGGAAAAGGAAAAGATGTTTGTCAAAGTCATAAATACAGGTCAAGACATCTTGGCGGTGGTAAAGCTAATATGGATGATGAAGGTAATTTGATGGAGTTTAAAGCTCTATTGGCTAAAAGACTTTGTAGAGGCACTGATAAGTACAAAGGTAAGTTGCCTCTCAGATGTTTCTCTTGTAACAAGATAGGACATATTGCTGCACACTATCCTAATAATGATCAAAAGGAAAAGTTTAAAAAGTATAAGGAAAAAGGAAAGAAACAATGTTATGTTGCAGTTGATGAAGGTGCCACTGATGAGGAATACGAGGATGAAGACAATGAGGAGATTGTTTTTCTTGTTGTTAAGGAAGATCTATTTGATAAAAAGGCTTTAGTATCTCGCATTGACATAAGTGATGAATGGATTATTGATAGTGGTTGATCACACCACATGACTAGTGATAAGAACAAGTTTATTTCTCATAAAGAATTTGATGGTAGTGTAGTAAGATTTGGAAACAATTCACCTTGTATGGTTAAAGGTAAAGGTTCTATCTCTTTGAATGGTACAAGTAATGTTGATGATGTATTTTGGGTTGAAGGTTTAAAACATAACTTGTTGAGTGTTAATTAGTTGAATGACAAGGGTTATCATCTCGAGTTTAAGAATGGAGTTTGCGGGATCTAAGGATGCAAAGGAGAACTGATTGCTACTAGTAAGAAAACTAAAGGTAACTTATTCCATCTGAATGCTAATGTGAATAGTTATTTGGTTGCTAAGGTTGAAGAAAGCTGGTTATGGCATAGAAGGTTTTGCCATGCGAACTTTAATAATGTGATTAAAGTCAATAAATCTAGTATGGTGAGAGGTATGCCACAACTTGTTAAACCAGACAATGTGTTGTGTAAAGAATGTCAGTTGGGTAAGATGACTACATCTTCTTTTAAGAGCAAATCTTTTTCTTCTGAGCATATTCTAGATTTTGTGCACATTGACCTATGTGGTCCTATGAGGACTAGAGGTTTTTATGGTGACAAGTATTTTATGATATTTACTGATGATTTTTCTAGAATGATGTGGGTTACTTTTATGAAGGAAAAGTCAGATTCTATCTACAAGTTCAAGGCATTCAAGGCCTTAGTAGAAAAGGAAACTGGTAAGAATATTAAGTGCTTGAGATCTGACCGGGGTGGAGAGTTTACAATTGACGAGTTTGTGAGATATTGTGATGAAAATGGAATAAAGAGGCAGTTATCTGCTCCAAGGACACCACAACAGAATGGAATTGTAGAAAGGAGAAACCAGACCATTGTTGAAGCAACAAGGACTATGTTGATACAGGGAGATGTACCTAAGATGTTTTGGAGAGAAGCAGTCAGTACTGTTGTTTACACATTGAACTAGCTACTGGTGAAGAAAGGTAATGACAAGACACCCTACAAGTTATGGTATGGTAGAACTCCTCATGTTAGTTATTTCAAAGTTTTTGGCAGTAGATGTTTTATAAAAAGAGATGATTATAATAGTAAATTTGATGATAAAAGTGACGAAGGAATATTTCTTGGCTACTCCACTAAGAGAAAAGCTTTCAAGTGTTACAACGAAAGGACAAAGAAGATTATGGAGAGTGTGAATGTAAAAGTTGATGAGTACTCTAATAAAACTGATGATACCAACAAATCTGATCTAGCAGATGATGAACAAAGACTTGTGTTTATTGAACCAGATGTATAGAAAGATGTTGATTAGAATAGTGTAGATGAAGATGCTCAACCGGTAGATGATGAAGAAGAAGAACAATAAGAGGTTATTGAACCAGAATAGGTAATTCCTAGGTATGTAAGGTTAAACTATTCTGAAGGCCAGATAATAGGTGACAAGAATGCTGGAGTGCAAACTAGAAGGAAAATCAGAGAAAGCTCTTGTCTGATTTCTACAGTTGAACCAAAGATAGTTAAAGAAGCTCTTAAGGACGATGACTGGTTAAATGTAATGAATGAAGAACTTGATCAGATTGAGAAAAACAACACTAGGTCACTTGTTCCTAGACCTGATGATAAAAATGTGATTGGTATAAAATGGGTATTTAGAAACAAGCTAAATGAAGATGGAGAAGTTGTTAGAAACAAGGCAAGACTAGTATGCAAAGGGTATGCACAAGAAGGTGAAGATTATGGAGAGACCTTTGCACCAGTTGCTAGGCTTGAAGGAGTTAGAATGCTACTTGCATTTGCAGCTTTTAAAGGCTTTAAAGTTTACCTAATGGATGTAAAGTCAACATTTCTGAATGGTATTCTTAAAGAAGGGGTGTATATTGAACAACCAGATGGGTTTACATTGTCAGAAGATAAGGATATGGTATGCAAACTGTTAGAGTTATCTTGTATCAGCTAATAATTATTTATTTAATTATTATTCTATTATACTCTACGCTTAAGCTAAACTTAGGCATTTAATAATATTGTAGGTATTTAATAATTATTCTAATAATTAAATACTCTTTATCTCTTTTAGGGTTGCACATCTTTAGGGTTTCTAATTCTCCTATCATAAGGATTGTATTGTAGCTTTATTTTTTATTCCCTCTCTGAATGATAATCTTTTTTTTAGAGCCTTGATTGTGTTTTTGTTCCCAATCTTCTCTTGTGAGAGGTATTTTGCTAACAGGTGTTCTTGGGATCTCTGAAGTTGTATTTTCTCAACTTTTCATAGTATCAGAGCCTACATCTGCTGCTGCTTGTTCCTGATTTTTTAGAAGATTTTTTGGAGGAGGGTTTCAATCTTTTTCAGAGTTTTTTTTATTGGATCTAGGGTAGCTATTTTGTTTTTGATCATTTTCGGCTCAAACGAACCTCACCGTTGAGCTTGGAACGCCCAGAAACCCCCCATTTCCACATAAAATTTGTCAAATTTTGACAAATTTGGGTTCTGGACATTTTTTTGGCACAAATTTCAAGAAATTCATTTGAAAAATCATTTAAAAAATTCAGAGCAGTTTGGGCCAAAAAAGACATCACTGTTGGCTTCCGAAGGGCATTTCCAGTCATTTTGATATATAATTCAACCTATTTTGATGACAAGGGCATCTGGGCAATGATTTTTTCATTGACATGTTTTACGAGGCAGAAAAATCTGTACGGCTGTACCTGCAAATGCGTCAGAAAATTTTTGTCAATTCTTTTTTTTTTTTTAACATTCTTTATGCCCTACAAGAGGGTTTTTTTTTCTTTTGGTCGTAACTTGGGCAAACGGAGTCGGTTTTTTGAAAATGAATAGGCGACGGAAAGCTCTTTTTGAGATCTACTTGGATATAGAGGTTTGAACTTTTGATTTTGCTTTTTTGATGGCATTTTTTTGCTGTCCAAACCAGAGGTTCTTTTTTGCACTCTAGGAGACATAACTTGAGCATCCGAACTCCATTTTTTGAAAAAATTATATTGTTGGAAAGCTTGTTCTGTGTACTTTCCAGTCATATGAGTTTTCTTTCCATATTTTTCTCTAGGTATATTTTATTCATTTTTTTTCTTTTCAACACTCTGGCAAATATCTTGGATGTTTTAGGTCATGGGATCTCTTTCTTTGAGTAGGATGTCTAATTTTTGGCTATTCTTTTTATTTTCAGTCTTCTGTCTTTTCTTATCATTGTAGCATTTTATTAATGCAAATGCACTGAGATAAAGTGCCATCATGCATTGTTTACTTGGGATCTTGTACATCTTGTTGCTTATTGTACATGCACTACTTATAAAGTGCCATGGGGGGTTGATGTTTGCCTTTTGTTTGCCATCTACCTTTGTCCAGTGAGTGTTCCTTCCACGACATTTGCCTCATGATGTGTGTCAAGTGAGTGTTCCTTCCACGACACTATGTACTTTTTCTCTGCACCTTCGATGTTCTTGGTTCTTCGTCATGCAGTTCTTGTTGGCCGTTCTTTTTAGTGTACCTATCTCTCTCCCTTTTCAACATTATGGGGAGGTTTTTCCTGTTATTTTAATGCTTCCTTAGTTTGATTGATCATCTCTTTAGGCTTTGGTGTCTCATGCCATCTGTATCTTTGAGTTCAGTTGTTTACCCTTGTTTGCCATCTGATTCGAGTAGTGTCATTTGAGGGCACTCATGCAGGTTACAGTCTTCTCTACCTGGTCATGTTTTATTTTAGTGGAGGTTCTTAAGTCCTTCACTTGTTTTTTTCCATATCTTTTTGGAGTAGAGTTTTTTGCCCACGTGGTTTTCTCTATTTCTCCAATTCATAGAGATTTGGTTGTGATTGGGTACCTCATCAGGCCTTGTTGCCGAGACCCAATTTTTTTTGCTTCATGCATTTAATTTTTTAGCTACTCCCTAAGTTCATCTTAAGGGGGGGTGTTAGAGTTATCTTGTATTAGCTAATAATTATTTATTTAATTATTAGTCTATTATACTCTACGCTTAAGCTAAACTTAGGCATTTAATAATATTGTAGGTATTTAATAATTATTCTAATTATTAAATACTCTTTATCTCTTTAGGGTTGCACATATTTAGGGTTTCTAATTCTCCTATCATAAGGATTGTATTGTAACTTTATTTTTTATTCCCTCTCCGAATGATAATATTTTTTTAAGAGCCTTTATTGTGTTTCTGTCTCCAATCTTCTCTTGTGACAGGTATTTTGCTAACAGGTGTTCTTGGGATCTCTGAAGTTGTATTTTCTCAACTTCTTCACATGAGAGAGTTGAGAAATACAACACCACAGGAGCCCAAATGATCTCTGCAAGATGAATAACCCGTTACAAGGAGAAGCAAGGAAGCAATAACAAAAAAACAAATACACATAAAATATGCTCAAAAGATGAGAGCTCAATATTCACAAAGTGTGTAATGTGATAATCCTTACGATACAAAGAAAAGAATTAACCTCTAATAGGTCAAGAAACCCTAAAAAGGAAAACCTAGGCTTGCACATAATAATTAATAAAAGAATTAATTATTATGCACCGAAAGTTAGCTTAAGTGTAAAAGAGATAAAGGGAACTTAAATAATTAAGTAAATATTGTTTAATTAATCAAAGACCCGAATACTCTAACACCCCTCCTTAAGCTAGACTTGGGGAGAAGCTAAAACCTAGAACAACTACTGAAAGTAGGAAAGATGGGTCCCAACAACAAGGCCTGATCAGGTACCCAAATACAACCGAATCTCTATGAACCAAAGAAATAGAGAAAACCACGTGGGAAAAAAACTCTACTCCAAACAGAGATGGAAAAGTAAGAGAAGGACTGAAAAAGTCTCCAAACAAGAATGTTCCAAAAGGATAGGAACAAGAGAAGATCAGAAGAATCATTGAAGCATGAAGAACCTACAAACACTATCGAAGAATAACTGCTGATCTGAAGAACCTCCACTGAAATAGAACATGACTAGGTAGAGAAGACTGTAATCTGTATGAGTTCCCTCAAATGACACTACTCGAATCAGAAGGCAAACAAAGGCAAACAACTGAACTCAAAGATACATATGGCATGAGAAACTAAAGCTTGAAGAGCTGATCAATCGAACCACGGAAGCATTAGAACCATCAGGACAAACCTCCCCATAATGCTAAAAAGGGAGAGGGATAGGTACACTGAAAAGAATGACCAACAAGAACTGCACGATGAAGAACCAGAAACATAGAAGGTGCCGAGAAAGTACATAGTGTCGTGGAAGGAACACTCACTTGACACACATCATGAGGTGAATGTTGTGGAAGGAACACTCACTGGACAAAGGTAGATGGCAAACAAAAGGCAAACATCAACCCCCTCATGGCACTTTATAAGTAGTGCATGTACAATAAGGCACAAGATGTTCAAGATCCCAAGTAAACAATGCATGATGGCACTTTATCTCAATGCATTTGCATAAAAGAAGCTATAATGATAAGAAGATTAGAAATAGAAAGAACAACCAAAATGAGACATCCTACTCAGAGAAGAGATCCTAGGACCTGAAACAACCAAGATATCTACCAGAGTGCTGAAAAGCAAAAAATTGAATACAATATTTCTGGAGAAGAATCTAGAAAGAAAACCCATATGTCTAGAAAGTACACAGAACAAGCTTTCCAACGATATAAAGTTTTCAAAAAATGGAGTTTGGATGTTCATTCTACGGCCCCAGAAGTGCAAAAAAGAGACCCACTTTGACTGGAAAAAAATATAGTCAAACAAAAAATTGGAAAAAAATTCCAACACCACGAGGTCCAACTCAGAACCAACTTTTCGATGCCTATTCGTTTTCAAAAAAATGACTCTGTTTGCCCAAGTTATGGCAAAAAAACCAACCCCCCCTAAAAGAGGCAAGAGGGAGGTGCAATGAGGGCAGGGCCGGGCAGAGGTGGCCCGTGGGTGGTGCAGTAGTGGCCGGGTGGTGGAGCGGCAGTTTCTGGCAGACTTGCAGTTTCCGGTGGGAGGAGCCATGGCTGCATGGGCAGCGCAAGGGGCGACCAAGTGGGGCAAAGACAGCGGCAGTGGGGAGATCACCGGTGGGAGCGGCGAAGAGCGGCGACAGCGGTAGGGGGGGGGGCACAGATGGTGGCAGTGAGTAGGTAGGCCACGGGCAAAGCTACAGCAGCGGGTGCAACATGGGAGGAGACAACGAGTGCAGGGGCCAACGTACCGTGGGGAAACCCCCCCAAAAAAAGATTTTTGATTTTTAAAAATACTTTTGCGTTTTTTATTTTTTGTTGATTTTTGAATATTTTTCCAAACAGAAAATCATTCGGCCTACATGCCGTAAAAACGCATTTTTAAATATTTTTTTGAATTTTTTTCTCGAACTGCATGCTAGGGCTATACGACCTAGTACTGGAGAAAAAATACCCCCGAGGCTTAGGAGCAAAAATGGTCAATTTTTATATGACCATAATGGTTTTTGGGCCTTCTGAGCACGATGGTGAGGTCCGTTTAGGCCCAAAGTGCTCAGAAAAAAAAAGCCTATCCCTAGGTGCATAAAGAACTTCCTGAAAACCCCAGATCTACTTCCAATACCAAAAAACTCAAAACAAGAACAGGTAGTTGCAGATCTGAAGCTCTGATACCATGAGAGAGTTGAGAAATACAACACCATAGGAGCCCAAATGATCTTTGCAAGCTGAATAACCTATTATAAGGAGAAGCAAGGAAACAATAACAAAAAAACAAATACACAGAAAATATGCTCAAAAGACAAGAGCTCAATATTCACAAAATGTGTAATGTGATAATCCTTCCAATACAAAGAAAAGAGTTAACCTCTAATAGGTTCAAAAACCCTAAAAAGGAAAACCTAGGCTTGCACATAATAATTAATAAAAAATTAATTATTATGCACCTAAAGTTAGCTTAAGTGTAAAAGAGATAAAGGGAACTCAAATAATTAAACAAATATTGTTTAATTAATCAAGTAAAGACCTGAATACTCTAACACAAACTGCATAAGGCATTATATGGATTGAAGCAAGCACCAAGGGAATGGTTTGAAAGACTTCATGCAAATCTGATAAAGATAGGATTTCAGAGAACCAGTGAGGACAACAATATTTATTTGAAGACTAAAGGAGACAAGATGTTGATTGCAGAAGTATTTGTTGATGACATCATAATTGGAGGAAATGATGATATGAGTATGACTTTTTCAGATGAAATGAAGAAAGAATTTGAGATGTCTCTTATTGGTGAGATAAAAAATTTCATTGGATTGCAGGTCCAATAGTTGAAAGGTGGAATTTTTATTTGTAAGTCCAAGTATGTGAAGGAAGTGTTAAAGACCTTTGGAATGGAAGACTGTAAATTGGTTGGAACACCTATGGTTACCGGTTGCAGATTGTCAAAAGAGGTTGATTCACTCTCTGTGGATGAAAAGGAATACAGGTCCATGATTGGGAAATTGCATTATGTTGTTCAAAGTAGACTAGATATTGCCCATGTAGTTGGTTTAGTAGTAAGATTTCAGAAGAGCCCTAAGGAGACACATATTACAACAGTGAAGAGGATATTCAAATATCTTTGAGGGATAGTTGATTATGGATTATGGTATCCATACAGAGGCATTTTTCTTTGCAGGTATTCATTGATGCTGATTGGGTAGGGAATGTAGATGACCAAAAGAGCACAACAGGTGGTGCATTCTTTCTAGGTGGTAGACTGGTAGCTTGGACCAGTAAGAAATGAACTTGTATATCTCAGTCTAAAGTTGAAGCAGAATATGTGGCTGCATCCATGAACTCTACATAAGCTATATAGATGAAACATGTCTTGGAAGGATTCAAGAAAGATATGACAGAACTGGTGATCATACATTATGGTAACACTAGTGCTATAATTATTTCTAAGAACATGGTATTGCATGCAAGGACTAAACATATTGAATTGAAGTATCACTTTCTGAGAGAAAGAGTGAAGGAAAAGAAACTGATATTAGAGCATGTATCAAGTAAAGAGAAGTTCGCAGATATATTCACAAATCCATTGCCTAAGGCTACCTTTGAATATCTCAAAGGTAAGTTAGGGGTTATACCCCTACCCAAGGTCAAGTAAGAATATGTGGAAGCATCAATCCAGTGGACTCATTGAATATATTTCACTGTGGATTGATGAGAAGTGGGCTACTCCTCAGGGGGAGTAGCTGAGATGATGACAGAAGATGCCTTTGCACCTTTGACATTGTTGTCAAAGGGGGAGAAGAAATGTAATAGTCATGGGGAGAAAAACAATAAATAGCAAAGGAGAAGAACTGATGACCGGATAATGATATAACGAGATTCATGATGAGATTTGGTGTTGTATTTTTTGGTGTTGCTATCAATGCCAAAGGGGGAGATTGTGGGCATGTTGGCATAACTGATGGAGATGATGGTGTACCAGTAAAGGACTGTTGGTGATGATATATTGATGGACTATTGGTGATGATATAATTATGATATGATGCTTGATGATCAGTTATTTGTGTTGTCATTGATGGAAACCATATTTGTCCATGTTTGTTTATGCTTGGTATGTCATCTAAGTCTACTAGTTAAGTCTAACCGGTAATGGACTGAAATGGATTGAACTGGAAAGCAAAACTGCCTAGTAATAGTGAACCAGTAAGCAAAAATAGAGAAGGAGATGGTTGCGGTAGTGATACATGTTGAGTCAAGTGTTGTGGTTTGGAATGTGTTCTTATGACATCACGAGTCTATGAATTGAACCACATCATGTTTGGAGAAGCGGAAGTCATGTTTTTAATTGACTGTTGTATAATTAGCTAGGGCTTGAGAATCGGTATCAAGATCTTTGACCGGTGATGATTTATGGTTTGGCGGTGATTCTTTTCATGTTCATAAGTTGATGATGACATGTCAGAATCCATGTGAAGAGATAGGATGTTATTTTGGTGTGTACAAGGATCAAATTTCTTGGGAAGCAATGAAGTGCTTAGCAAAATGTGTTAAGGGTTTGACAACTTATCAGATCAATGTGTGGTGATGAGTTATGATCATTCAACGACTGTAATTGTCTTGTAATTTGTTGTAATGATCTATAATAATTTGTAATGATCTGATATGATCTATAATGTAGATTCATTATAGGTTAGGGTTTTGTAACCGACCTAATTGTAAAATGTATTTAGGACGAGTTTGAGAAGGTTGAGTGTGTTGGTGATCAGAGAAGTGTGTGTGTGTCGAACTAGATTGAGATGTTTGCATGAGAGAAGAAGATTGGAGCTGAAAAGGATCTGTAATAACAAGCTATGAAGTGTTGATTCCAAATCATTTATCTATTGTTTCCTAACAAATGCAACAACATTAAATTCCCTTAACCGAGTAGGTCTTAACAGGCCTAATCTTGTAAATCCCTTCATCGGGTGGATCATTAGTTTGGGTTTAAATCCTCTAGCGAGGTTACTCCTAACAGGGTAAAGCTCCTAACAGAGCTAAGTTGTAAAATCCCTTGATAGGGTGACTCCTAATAGGGTCTTATCTTAATCGGGCATTTTTGTAAAGCTCCTAACCCGGCTAGGCTCCTAATAGGGCGCATTCCGAAAGAGTGCATATTTTGTGGGTACCAATTCCCACCATGGTTTTTTCCCATTTGGTTTTCCAAGTGAAAAATCATTGCGTTCATGTTGTGGATGGATTGTTAAGTTGTTCATTTGATGTCTTTACTATAATTCCTTAACGATGAACACTTAAGTTGCTACCGGTAATGTTTTGGTAAATATGCATTAAGTGACTGTTTCATCTACTACTGGTACTAGTTATGAACTATTTTGTGGAGTATTTTGCAGATTGGTGAAAGTTTGCAGTTTATTGTTATCATTGATTCACCCCCCCCTCTTAGTGTTAATCAGATCCTCACATTAATATAAAGTACAATATCTTTGAAAAAATTTCACCAAGATACAAAAGAGACAGGGCACACCAAGCCCTTAGGGACTTTTAGGATCTCATTACTGTAATATGAAGAAAAATGGGACAACAAATAAAAGGGAAGAAGAGAGCATGACTATATTGGCCTTGTAAGATTTTCTTGCTATGAGCCATGAAAAGAAAATATCAAATTACAAAGCAAAAGGCTTGGTTTGGAAAGTAAATTTAATATTGAAAACACGTCATGGTCTATGCATAAAGTGTAACATTGAGTAGAGTGTATGCCCCCACATTAAAGTGATTGCATACACCTTATAGGGAGAAATAGCTTTAAGATAACATGACAACAACGTTACCACAATGAGATGCCCCCAAGAAAGAACAAATCTAAGGATAACAGTAAAAAAACTTATAGGAAAAAACACATAAGGGATCGACTAACTCTAGGGTCAATAATATGCTTATGATAAATAATTTATATCAAGAAGAATTGTATTGATTTGACCTCATCCCGCAAAGGTAGTGGAACTATAAACACAATAAAAGAAAAGCACAATAGATAATAAATAAATCTTTTTAAGTCAACATGGAAGATACCAGAAAGAGATCTCAACACTTAGTATTGTCTCCAAGTAGACAACACAAGAGGACATTTACAAATAATAGCAAATGTAGGACATAACATAAATACGACATATAGAAGAATTGAAATACAAATAGAAGAAAGTCATAATAGATTTGGCCTCTTTATTACTTTGCACTAATGGAGTAACAAGGGTCATCCAAGAGAACCTAACACAAAAAACATATCAAGCAACACATCATGGTGGAAGCACATTACAAACACACAAACACAAAAGAGAATCTACAACACGAATGAAGCTAGTCAAGCAAATCATTTGCCTCTCAATTTTTCTTAACATCATCTAGGGATGGTAGACAAGATGAAAGATGAGCCACATCAAGGAAGGTAGATGGATCTACTACAAGTTCCAAACAAGGACCATGCTCTAATAATGAATCACTTTGTTTATTACTAGGAGCTAGTGTTCATGCTTTTAAAAACTATGAAGACAACTCATGATTAATCTCAGTAATCTCATACATATCATTAAAATCATTAGGATCATCAGTGTTAGCATGAAAAACATTATTATTATAATCCATATCATCATCTAAATTAATAAAAATAGGACCTTTAACACAAAAAAAGTTGAACCATCATTTTTCTTGAGCATTTTTAACAAGTGATTTCATCTAAACTTCCTCCCTAGGGTTAGGCGAAGGTTGGACAAATGGGACCAAGTCAAAATTTTGTGTCTTCAGGGAGGAAATGGTTTGGGAAGTGTAGTGTCCTAAATTATGCCTAGTGCATTTATGACACTTGTGCATTGTGCCCAGTGCATTTACGACAAGCCTCATGATCAACATCTCATTACTTTGACATCATGAGGTGAAAAGACAAAGTGTCTCCAATTTCCCCAAAACTCCATTTGGGACCATTTTGGTGAGGACGACAACACACCACTCCAACATCCTATCATATTCTCAAATTAAAATTGCATATCCCATGTCTGACATCTTCAGATGCATGCCCCTTTGCTTGAACTTGTTCATAACGGCTCCTCACACCTCTTCATGGCTTTAAAAGGTCATTTATTTATTCATTTGTCTCTTTAGACTCTCTATACTCTCTGGATACTCTTGAAAAAAAAATCTCTCAAAAGATCATTATTTCATGCTCTCTTGGCTCTCAAGCTATTGACTCTCATTGTGGATACTTGGAAATTATCTTGCAACAACAATACCATCTTGAGATTTGTCACACTCTTATCTCAAGAGAGGGGTTTAGTTGGAATAATTTGTCTTCTCTCTTATCTCTTATCTTGCAGTATTGCATATCTTACATTATCATATTTTGAATGTATCTATTGTCTAGGTGCATTTAGCTTGACATTTTATCATTTTATGTCATATCTATTACAATAGGGGTTGGCCTCCATTAAGAAGTTATGTGTTTCTATTGCATTTATCATTTATCTTGTATCTCATGTAGTAGAGGTTTTCCTCCATTAAGTAGGGGAAGTTTCTATTATGTTTATCTTTTATCCAATCTATCTATCTGACTATCCATGGTGGTGGAAACACCAAATCAAGGGTTTGAATGAAGCAAACTCCTATACAACCCCAACATTTCCCCCTGTATCCATGTGCACAAGTGGCAAACAAGTTTTGCATGGTTAAGGATGAATTTTGGTGCATTTTGGGCATGCTTTTGAGTCTTTTTTCATACAAAGGACAACGCAACACTCAGACGTCCCTGCGGTGCGCTGACATCCAGAACTTGAGACTAAACAAGCTCTTTGCTATAATCTATATTTTCTATTGTACTTTCTTAACAGTTGGAATACCATTAATCTATTTCTTTTACTCTTATATCACACAATCTTATAGTTTAATTTAAATATTGATACTCGTATCCCCTGGCTCACCTTTACTACTAGTTTAAGTGAGGTAGCGGTGGACGATTTGTTCTCTAATATTAGTTATCTTAAAGGTAACAAATTCATTTTATTGATACTCGTATCCCCTGGCTCACCTTTACTACTAGTTTAAGTGAGGTAGCGGTGGACGATTTGTTCTCTAATATTAGTTATCTTAAAGGTAACAAATTCATTTTATTGATACTCGTATCCCCTGGCTCACCTTTACTGCTAGTTTAAGTGAGGTAGCGGTAGATGATTTGTTCTCTAATATTGGTTATCTTAAAGGTAACAAATTCATTTTATTGATACTCGTATCCCTCGGCTCACCTTTACTCCTAGTTTAAGTGAGGTAGCGGTGGATAATTTGTTCTATATAGGAAGCAAACTCATTAGCCTTAGCATGATGTCTTCATTAGCATTCTCTCGCACAATGATTCCTTGAGTTTTAGTTGATATTTGTTAAGGTTGATGATCAATTGACATAGGCTTCTTTTCTTCCCTTATAGGGTGAGGAATAGAAGAAACCCCAACAGATTGAGAGATACAATATGATGCCAAACACTTTCTTTTGTTGGATGTGGGAGGTGGGACTAAGGCATATATAGGAGGAATAGGAGTAGGAATAATACCAGGTTCATTATGAGGAGGAGGAATATCCATAGGTATAGGGTCTCTAGGTTTACTCAAGGACATTATCATCTCATTTTTCTATTTTTAATAAGATAAGAAAAGGATGCCATTTCAAGGATTTAAAGGCTTAGGTTGTTTAGACCACAAGTAATCAAGAGTGAAATTTCCATGCTTTTGTTGTGGGTTAGTAAAGGCCATGATTAATTATTATAATAGTGCCATTATAAGATAATTTCAAAAATTTATGAATTGTAGAAGGGATAGCTTTCATAGAAGAGAGCCAAGGATGTCCCAACTTCACATGAAATTGATCCGATATAGGAATAATAGCAAAGGTGACATCTAAGCACTTAGAACCAACCTCAATGAGAAAAGTAATGGAACTAATAGTATGACAAGAAAAACCATCATACACCTTAACCTTAACCATAACTATTGGAACCCAAACCAACCATAAAGCTGAAGCAATGGCAGCTCTTCAAGGCACCATCCTAGCCAAAAAATGGAAATGCCCCTATCTATGGATAGAAGGGGATTCAAATAATATAATAAAGTGCCTTAATGGGACTTCAAAACCTTCATGGTCGATTCACAACATAATCACCTTTGCTATTGACATTATTAGCACCTTTAAAAAATGCCATATCTCCCACATCTATCAGGAGGCCAACGGCTCTGCTGACTGGGCTGCCAATGCGGCGGTTAAAAGTGAGGCAATTACCATGTGGACAAGTGAATGCGAACTCCCCAAAGATGTCAGACAAATCATTAGTAATGAGCGATATAGAAGTACTCCAAAGACTCTTGATGGATAGGATAATTATGAAAAGTAATGAAGTGAGCACTTCGAGCTATTTTAATAATGAGAAAATCACTCATTACAACATCAATGCCATAAACTCTCATGCTTTCTGGGTAATTGTTAGAGCTCCGAAAAGTTCTCAGTTTAGTCAACTCTGTAAGTTTGAAAATTTGGCTGTGAGTGACAACATGGGCGGAAATAGGAGGTGATATGAACCAAGTAGTTGTAAAGAATGGAAACAGAAGGAAGAGGTTTGGGGTATTCTGCAGAAAGGTGGTCTATCAAACTTCATGGAGAGACTCCATGACCGAGATGGTATGGTAACTAGTCTTTTCTGCAAGAACTGGAAAAAGGGCATGCTAAAAATGGGCAATCAAATGGTTGAAATCGATGAAGATTTAATTGCTCAAGCCATGGGCCTTACCAAGGAAGGGTGCAACTTCTACAAAGATAGGAAGGTCAACAGGGAAGCTATTGAAAGTTACCCAGTAATTGAGAAAGAGAAAAAACATCTAGTAAAGTTGAGCAAAACCTACTACCCGTCTAGGGCTTTTGCCAAACCCTAGTGGGAGATTCTCTTTATTTTAATGTGATATATCACTCTAGATGGTAGGTTTACGAAAGTTTATGGGTACCACTTTGTTCTATTAAATCACTTTAGGCATAATGATAAGGTTAATTTCCCTTATTTCCTACTTTGTTCAATGAATGCATCCCTTAAGGCTTACAAAGAGAATCCCTTGGGTGATACTGCTATGCACCAAGGCCTAATGGTCCTAATTTATGACCATTTAAAGGCCACTCAAATTGCTCGGATGCAACCCTCTATGGATTCTAAGGAAGAGATGTCTGATTCTGCCTTTTCTAAGGAGGAGGAATCTGATAGTGACTCTTCATTTGATATAGAGGATAGTTTTGATGACTCAGAGTATGAAAGCAGGAAGAAGAGGAAATACAGAAAAACAAGACCCTCTTCATCCAAGGGCAAAAAGCCTCAAACCAAACCCTTGATCAGCATCTCTTCAGAAGGGGAGGACTCAGATGACTCTGAGAAGGAGAACCCTAAAGGGCTGCTGAAGAAGAACAAAAAAAATCCACACCCAGACCCGGAAAAAGAACAAGTAAAAAGAGGAGACTGGTAAGGAACCGGAAGCTGACAAGCAAGCAAAGACCCTGAAAGCTGAGCATAGCCTGGAAAAGGAGACTATGGAAGAGACTCTTAGGGCTGCCGACACAATTTCCGCCCTCCACATCCCCAAAGAAGAATAGGTTACCCTTGGAAAAGTTGCTCCCTCATCTGGCCCTCCTCCCGAGGGCTTGCATGGTTTCATGGAAACAATGGAGTGGCTCATTAATGGTTACAAGAAAGCTGTGGATGAATACAAGAAACTTTGTAACAAAGTCTTGATTCTAGAAACCATTAATATAGGGGAGGGGAACACAATGGCTGACTATATTGAGGACCTGATAAACACCATTGCCAAAGATGAAGACATCAGAGATGCTTTCAACCCCAGGTTTGAGAAGATTGAAAAGGAGATGCTGGATAGAAAAAGCCTTGCGGAGACTAGCGAAAAAACCCTCTCAGACACTGTTACCAAAGTTGATAAAATTGAGGAGTGCCTGAAGAACATTGCTAAACAGAGCCTAAGTATCTTGAAGATCTCGGCCAACAACACCCACACCCTCATCAGCAAGATGGATGACAAAAAGGAAATCCAAGACCTAGAACTGGAAACTGAAGGAACAGGGGAAGCTCAAGGTCCCAGAACCCACACCAGAGGCAAGTGGAAGGATAAGAAACCGAACAAGGATCTAGAAGACCTAAAAGCTATCAAGGCCACCTATGACAAGTTGGTGACAAAGGCAGAGGATCTGCTAAAGAAAATTGCTGTGTAACGCCTTCCCTATTTTTTTGCTATTTTTTTGTTAAGCTGTTCTTTCTATTCGCTGGTCTTTTGGCCAGTCTTTATGTTTGCGGTCTCTTTTGTATTGTTCTTCTCGGTGCTTTTTCTCTGGCTATGTTGTAAAGGTTTCGGGTCCTGAAAACCTATTTTTTAATTAATCAGAACATCAAATTTATCATATGTTACTTGATGCAATTGTTGAGTAAAAATACGTTCTTTAGTAATCACATTCACCATAAATATTGGATCAATGAGCACCCTTCATGAGAGTTTATCTTTTATATTTACAACAATATATAATGGGCCCTCACTAGGATCAAATGTAATGCACAAGGCTTTTGTAGGTTGAGGTTTTTCGACAAGGTTCCCAACATTATTGGATTCTATATCAAAGTCATCAGGAGAAAAATAAATTTTCGCAGACTCAACAATATTACTAGAATGTGAAGGCAAAAAAATGGTGAAAATTTGGAGGTTTTGGTTAGAAGGAGCTACAAACTTGTTTCGTTGTCATTCACACTAGCTACAGATATAGTATTGTTATCAATAAAGTATTGAATCTTGTTTCTCAATTAGTAACATTTCTCAGTATCATGACGTGGTTCATTATATTGACAAAAAGCTTTAGGATCATGGGAAGCTGGCAATGGTTTAGAATGGTCAATTGGCTTGATTGGAGGAAGTTGCAACACATTAGCATTCATCAATCTCAACATTATACTATGAAAAGACTCACAAAGAGGAGTTAATTCTTTTCTAAATTATTTGGATAAAAGGACCACACCTGATGTCATGGGTGCCACTTGAGTGTTGATAAACTATGATTTATCTTGATAAATCCTTTATTAGGTTTAAAATTCATAAATTATTGTTGAGCGCTCTCATTGTTATCAACTAGAGCCATTGAAGAGGATGATTTAAATTGACTCACTTGAAGCTGATATTTATGAAGGACTACACACAATTGCATAAAAGAAGTGAAATCATAAAATGGAATCTTATCTCTTATATCCTATTGTAAATTAGAAATAAAAATTCTTTGAACATCATGATCAGGCACATAATAAGCAATTTTTGAATGCAAATGTTTATATCTACCAATAAAATCAATCATTTTTTCTTTAAATCCTTCCTTACAATGAATCAAATCAGTCAAAGTAATATTAGGACCAATGTTATTTTGAAATTGTTGAATGAAAGCATTAGCCAATTATTGAAAAGAAGTAATAGAATAAGGAGACAACGAACAATACCATTGCAAGGATTTATCTCTAAATGCTCAAGTAAATAGTTTTTCCATAAGTCTTTGATCATGAGAGAAATCACTACACAAAGTTTAAAATGTCTTCACATGAGTCAAGGGGTCAACTTTTCCATTATATAAATCCAATTGGGGAATTTCCATATGCTTAGAAGGAACTGCACGGACAATGTCATTAGATAGTGGGCTCATTACATCAAATGTGGGAACATAGAACATGGATTGAGTTATGAAAGCCAATTGGTGTTGTTAGGATGCAACAATTTGAGCTAGGCTATTGATAGTTGCTTTAGTGGATTGATTGAGATTGGACATATTGGACTGTGATGGAGGAGTAACATTATTGTAGGTAGGTGGAGGTTGAGAATGAGGGGAAACATTATTGTATGTTAGTATGAGATATGGTTGTGAGATAAATAGAAGACTCATAAAAGGAGGTATACAATAATATTGGTTAATAGGATTTCCCCCTTGACTAACATGTTGAATATCTCATACAACTAAGAGGGGGGGTGAATCGGTTGTACATTAAAATATTTTACGTTTCCTGTAGTGACCCTCCCTGATTCATCTTGCCTTTTTTTACATCAATGGATCATATTGATATAACTTAGTATACTTTATGATGATTTGAAGGTATCATAATATGTACTAACCCTATTTCATGATTATATTGGACATGATGATGATTTTGGTAATGCTTGGTTGTTGTGATTGTCTTCTACTACATTTGTGATAGGGACGATGTCATTCCACTCATTCATGAGAATGATATAGCATTGTGATTCCCCTTCACTTGTCTATTTATATCATGATATATGTTAGTGTATATGTTGTTGTGTGTGTATTGGTGGTGACAGGTTGGCAGGTACCAAACATCAACTCCACCTGGCTTCACAGATTTGAGCGTGTCTTCATCCCAATGGCAAGTTGATTGGAGGTGACATGAAATCCCATTCTACACTCTAGGTCTAAGTTGGTATCCTGTCAGTCTTAGTTTTATGGTTAGAGTCATCATGTGGTATTTTGTGTTACCCCTTGTTTAGTGGCCTTGAGGAGTTTTTATCATTGGTTATTTAATTATTAATTAATTAATTGGCTCATATAGTTTATAATAATAAAATAAATTAATAGTTGATAATACTATTTAATATTAATTTAATGAGAAATTAATATTAATTTAACGAGAAATTAGTATTATTGAGATTATTATTTATTAATAATTTTATATTAAGGTTTATTTATTATTTATTATTTAATTAATAAATTGAGGCTTTAATATTTATTGGGATTTATGGTTTAATTATTTATCTAGGCCTTTATATTTTATTGTTCCCTTTGAAAACCAATAACACTGAGAGGGGGGGGGGGGTGAATCAGTGTTATACCAGAATAATAGATTTTAGCCTTAACAAAACATTCATACACCAACCGATATACCAATATAAATAGAATTGAAAGAAGTAATGCGACCAATAAGCCAAACACATAAATGAGAAACATTACACACAAATTTATATGTAGAAAACCTCAAAGAGAAAAAACCACAGTGGGATTTGTGACCCAGAATTTCAATTCACTGGCCATATGAAGAGATATTACAATATATGATGGGCCCGCACTTGCAGGAAGGCTTACAACCTAGAACACACTACTCATCACAAAAGGAGCCTCACTGACTACATAAAATTCTAGACAACAATCTAGAGAAGTATGAACTTGTTTAAGCTCTGTCGGTTCCGGTTAAAACACTAAACCTCAGTACTGGAATAACCATTACAATGAATTCCTCACATACATAGTCTCTCTAATATATTTTGCATCCTATCACTCCATATATCCATTCCATATGTCTAACCTTATATCAAAATGATCTAATAAATCTGCCCTATATACCCTATACAAATCTATGCCTTATGTCAACTTACAAAGATATATATAATAACAAATTACATGTTAGCCATATAACAAAAATTAATAAACATTAAAACAAGTTGCCGATTCCAGATCCAAGATGTGTCGGCCTCCAATACCAATGACCTTTACCATACCATGTCGGCCTGCATTATCGGTGGCCAAAGAAATCTTCTATCCCGCCAATGCCAGTGCCGGTGCCAGTGTTGAGTCTGTGAAGTGCTTGTCGATACACCATATGAAGCCGGAACCCAAAATCATGCTGCCATCAATGACAACATAATGAAACCTAACAAATAGAGTGTCAATTGCCAACAGTGCCTTGGTTATTTAACTAATTGGTTGCTTATATTATTTTAATATTTTTTTATCCTACCTACCCTATTTTTCTATTGGTTGAGTTATTAGGGTAAGTAATTAAATATTATTTTATTACTATTTGCCTTGATATTTGAGAGGGTTGGTAAGAGATATATTTTAATTTATTATTTTCATTGGCCGACTTGTTCTATAGTTTTGGTTTTGATTTTCTATTTATTGGTTTTCCTATGCATTGCTGAGGGTTGGTCATTTTGGGAATTCTCTGCGAATTAAAGTTTTTTGGATTTTGTTTGGAATTTTCTTGGCTTGGTTGAATCTCAAATTGTTGCACTTCATAAATTTACTTTCCATCACTTCTAAACCTTTGGGTTGGAGAAATTACTCGTATATTCTTTGCATTTGATTTCCGAAAAGCCTATCTATTCTATGACTAGAAAGTTTGTTTGCGGGCTGGGAAATTGATAATGTTGTGAGAATTATTTGTAGAGTTTGAGAAATAATAATTCGGGGAAAGACTATAGTATTCTTGTATTAATTGTTGTGATTCATTGTATTTGTCTCTCTATGGATGCATTTGTGTAATTATCGGCCATGCGTTGTTGATGAATTCTCATGTTGCATTGTTGTTGATAATTTAGTATACTCCACCCTTGGTATAAGCATTGAATTCAACTTCTAGACTTATCCTAATGTTTTCTAGGCTTTCCTTGAGTCCTTGTCATGTTGGGATATATGTGCTATTAAAATTAGTGGATGCACTAAAAGAATTGGTCTATGTACTAAAATAACTAATCTATACGCTATTATTTCCTGTGAATGTGCTAAAATGTCTGTTGTCACAATAGTTTGCACCCCTAGCAACTAGGATTGATCACCAACCTTGTGAAACATGGAAGCAACCTCCCAAGTGTGGGTCTTGTAGAGTGAATTTGAATCTCTAGAGAAAGTCGGCCTCATTTCCGATTTGATGCAGGTGTTGGACTAATCCAACACTGATAAAACTACCTATGTTATTGATGAGGAAAATGGAGAGAGAAGGGTTGCATGAAAGAAGGGAAATAAGGTTTGCACCTAGACTAAAAGTTGATCTACTCACACCTGTAACTGCACAAAACATTAACAAACTTCCCAAAGATACACTAATTCTTATCTAAGTGTAGCTTTCTAAGACTGAGTCAAGGTTGGAATTCTTAACAATGATAGAGGAACAAACAATGTTCTCATATGCCACTCTAAGAGAGATCAACACTATTTTTTTTTTTGAACAAAGGGGTAAAAATTTATTGAAACAAAACATAATTATAGAGCAAAGGCCTCAAGCCTACCAAGACAAGAACAACAAGAGACAAAAAACACCATCAAATCCAACACTACATATTTCTATATTCCAACATTAACTTCTCTAAGGTCTCAAGATAGTCCGTAGGTAAACTATCTCTACCATTAATATCCCAACCATCCACATTCTCTGAAGCCCACTTCACCAAATAGTCAGCCACTCTATTCCACTCTCTGGGGATATGAAAAAAAGAGACAAAGGCCAAGGTACTACACAGACTCAAGATATATCCAACCACTAAAGCTAATTGTCATCTAACATCATCCAAACTCTGTTTGTTCAATTGCCTTCTAGCATAACATAGTCAGCCAGTCCCAAATTTAATTGCCTGTCTAATAGGGCACATCTGTTAGGTCATCAAATTTCATGTCTAACATAGCATAGCCTTCAACAAAATCCAAGCTAGAGTGTCTCTCTCCTTAAGGGAACTGCATATCCTACCCTCTAAAATATTAGCCAGTTCAGCACAATCCTCAACAGAGCCACCTAGGGGCCACTCATATGAATCCTTCCATCAAGTCACCTCCACCCGACCTGTGCATCTAACTGTTTTAAAATTATCTACCTTAACCCATCCAACATTAGTATAAATATTACAGAGGGACTGAAGATGAGGAAAACTAGACAAAATAGGAGGATGACCATCCCAAGAGTCCAGCCAAAACAAAGCATCAGAGCCTCTTTTACAAATCCAAAAAAGACCATCCTTAATAAGTTGAGATCCCTTCTTAAGAGTGTCCCAGATATAAGAACCCTTTCCCATCAAATCAAGACATGGTACATCAAGGCTATCAGCCCTTCGAAGGTACTTATAGGTAAGTATCTTGACCTAGTCTTGTTCTTGATTATTGCACCACCTCCAATACAACTTGGTCGCCAAGGCTTTAATAGTAAGATCAATAGCCCAAAGACTGAGGCCACTAGCATGCTTTAGTGTGTAGATAGACTCCCAATTGAGTAAACTCTACTTAGAGGAGAGAAGATTTCTAGACTAGAGAAATTGGTGAGATAGAGCATCAAATTCTCTCACAAAATTGGAAGGGGGAACCTGTAAAAAGCACCTATAAATTGGGAGAGCCTGCACCATAGTTTTTAGGAGAATCACTCTCCCAACAAAAGAAAGCCACCTACAAGTCCAATGACTAATGTGACTCCAAAAATTGTCCAAAACACCTTGTCAAAAATCTCTACACTGAGATCCCAAAGCCAAAGGGATGCCAAGGTACATTAAGGGAAGAGAACCAATTATGAATATAAGGATCCTAGCAATCCTTTCTTGAATAATCTGAGGAGTAATAAAGAAATAGATGAAATATTTTTCCTCATTAATTTTTCTGACCTAAAGCTTTCAAATAGATGTCCAAGGCTGCCTCATTGATTTTGGCCATGCCCAACAACCCAATGTCATCCATAAACTAAAGATGAGATTAGGGGGGTAAAACATTGTTCTAGCTCTAGCCCTGAATAAGACCCTGCCTCACTTGAGATTTAACAAATCTGCCAAGTCCCTCTACCATGATGATGAATAAATAGGGAGATAAAGGGTCCCCTTGCTGAAGTCCCTGAGAGGCACTAAACATATTAGAAGGTTCTCCATTAATAAGAACGAAAAAAGAGGTAGAGGTCACACAACTAAGAACCCAATTCACCCACTCCTCCTCAAAACCAAAGGACAAAATGAATTTTTGTAAGATATCCCAGTTCACTCGATCATAAGCCTTAGCCATGTCAAGTTTATTAAACATAGTTTTCTCCTTAGAGGTAGCCATATAGTGAATATCCTCCATTGCTATCACAACACCATCCAAAATTTGTCTTCCTTCAACAAAACTGCCTTGTTCCATAGAGATCAGATCACAAGGAACTGGATTGAGTCTTTTAGTAATCAATTTGGTGGTAATCTTGTAGACCATTACATAAAGCAATAGGTTTGAATTGAACCAAGCTATTAGCCCCTTCTTTCTTAGGAATGAGAGCTAAGAAGGTAGAATTCATGGACTTTAGCATTTGTTTATTCCTATGAGACTCCCAAACCACAACTAGAAGATCAAGTTTTATAATCTCCCAAAATTCTTGAAATAACTTGATTGGAAACCCATCTGGACTAGGAGGCTTACCTTTTTCCATATGAAACACAACTTCCTCCAATTTAGGTAGAAAAATAGGATGTAAGAGAGCATTGTTCATCTCAACAGAGACCAAAGGGGGAATACAGTTCAAAATGGCCCTCTCGTCTACCATAGAAACAAAGTCTTCTTTGGTGAACAAATTTGAGAAATAATTGATAGCTTCCCTAGAAATATGTTCCCTCAATGAGAGATGAACTCCTTTCGAAGAGATGAGAGAGGTAATAGAATTCCCATACCTCTGAGATTTAATATAGTTATGAAGAAGGCAATGTTTCTATCTCCTTCCTGAAGACAGTCAACTCGGGACTTCTACTTCTAGAAAATCTCCTCATGCAGTTCCCGCTCCTTTAAATCCTTAAGGGATAATGACTCATCCCTACTAAGATCAGAAGTTATTCCTTGATCCCAGATTCGACGTGTGACATTGTCAAACTTAGACTGAGCTTCTATCTTTTGAGCATGTAGGTTCCCAAAACATTGTTTATTCCATCTCTTGAGCCTATACTTTACATGTTGAAGTATCTTCCCAAAAGTATACATAGCCCTACCATGGGTAGACCTCCCTTCATACCACTAGTTTGTCATAAGATCTTGAAGAGAT
This sequence comes from Cryptomeria japonica, assembly GCF_030272615.1. Lineage (NCBI taxonomy): Eukaryota > Viridiplantae > Streptophyta > Pinopsida > Cupressales > Cupressaceae > Cryptomeria > Cryptomeria japonica. The sequence goes on from NC_081408.1 coordinate 299,091,017, forward strand.
TGATCCTACAACAACATTAATTGAAATTTGAAAGAAGGATTTTTGGAGATTCTATAAGAGATAACAAAAAACTTGACAGGTCAATGATCTGAACCCCTCCAATCAAGAATTCATGAGCTGGTAGACCACCTATCACTCACCCAATAACAAGAGACCAGAAATATATCAAGCCTTTCTATAATAGCTTCTCCACCACTTCTCCTATTATTCCATGTGAAGACACCATTAATTGGCTTAATTTCAATGAGATTCAGAAAGCCAATATTATCTCTCAACAAATTTGAAGAAGGATCCAACCTGACTAACCCTCGTTTTTCTTCTAAGCTAGTAAGAACATTAAAATCTCTAGCCATAATCCAAGGGAAAAAGGGATTCAGGGATCAAACCAAACTGATGTGAGACTAAAGACGTGACTTTCCTGAGAAATTTGTGGGAGCATAAATATTAGAGAAAAGGCATCTTTCCCTAGTCTCAAGACTAGAAGCGACCATAGAAATGGAAGAACTACTGAAAAACCACCACAAGGGGGTCACCTTATTTGGGTTCCAAAAGAAAGCAATCTCCCCTAAACTATCATGAGCACCAACTCCTTGCCAATGGCCATGAGGTCAGACATGAGGAGCATAATTGGCTAGCTCCTCCATTAATAGCTTAGTTACCTAGATAAAAATAATATCAAGAGAATGAGAATCAATTAATCTGTGAATAACCTTTTGTCTAGGGATGTTGTTCATGCCCCTAACATTCTAGGATAGCACAATCATTTATGGGCCTGGGATAAATGTGAGTCAATTGTTTTCACTGACACAGATTCCACCAATGTATCTCCCATTAACTTTACCTTCTCATGATCCATTTTGCAACTTGCCTTAATAGACTTCTCTGGTGGTCCCTTCTTTAAATATTTTTGTTGCAAACCAAGACCATGATGGGCGCTTCTATTCTTTCCTGATTCTAGGGTCCCCACTAATGAAGAGGCAATCTGTTTACTAGCAACAACTCCCCCCATAGGATTCAACCCCCCATTAGGATCTAGATCTACATGAGTTTGTAAATGAAGCTCAGTATCCATCTGACCAACTTGAAGGTTTTCCTGAGATAGGTTAGGCACATCACTCTGACCACCCATGTGACTATCCTCATCTACACCCTTAACACCCAAAGATAAATCCGTAGGAATTTCTTCTTCCTGTACCACATCTTCTAGCACCTCAAACCGGTTAAAGTTCTCATCCATTTTTTTGTCTCTCAAAGTCCTTTTCTGACCTCTACCCCTATTTTGTGACTTAATAGACAAAATCATCCTTGTCTGAAGGCTCACTATGCATAGGAACCTTCCCCTTATCCATCCTTAGAGTAGAATTGGAGGGGTCATTAGAAGTCTCCCTTGATTGATTAAAATGGGGATATTTCTTTTGTAAATGTCCATACTCATGACAAATTCTGCACATAAAGGGTAACATTTCATAGTCCAATAGTTGGATGTCAGAGATACTCAAAAGTTTCTTTGCACAAAGCCTTCATAAAGATATTTGCAACTTTCTCTTTTGTAGGCACATATTCAAGTTTTACTTCATTGTCTAGCACTTTTTCCCTCAAGAAATGATATTGAATAGAAATATGATTTGTCCTGGAATGTAGAATTGGGTTCTTAGAGATATTGATTGCACTTGTATTATCATGCATGATTGTGATATGAGCCTCAAACATCACGCCAATATCCTTCAATGTCTATTTAAAATAAAGTACCTTAGTGCAGTATGATGCAATTGCAATATATCCAACTTTTGTGGTTGATAAAGATACAAAATATTACTTCTTACTTAACCATGCAACTAACTAGGAGCCAAGATAGAATTCTCCACCACTATTTCTATTTCTATCATCAACACTTCCTGCACACTACATCAGTATAAGCTTTCAGAGTAAAGTATGATCCTCTGGGATACCATAATCTAAAATCTTTTGTTCCTTTCAAATATCTAAAATTCCTCTTTACTACAACAACATGAGATTATTTTGGTTCTTACTCAAATCTGGCTACAAGACAAATAGCATACATGATATCCAATGTGGTAGTCGCTAGGTATAACAATCTTCCAATCACAGATTTTTACTTTCTTGCATCAGCTTTAGGAGATTTATCACCATTAGTCTATTTGCATCCAGTACTCATAGGAGTACATATCGGTTTGGAATTATCCAATCCAATCTTCTTAAATATCTCTCTAACATACTTTGACCGAGAAATGAAAATACCTTTAATGTTTTGATTCACTTGAAATCGAAGAAAGAAATTTAAGTCACCAATGATCCTATTGTAATATCTTTTAGGTGGCTGACCTAATTGGTTTAGGTCTTAGGGTTGGTATAAATGAATGTAAGATCTCATTATAGATCGTGTGGTATGGTGTGGAAATAAAAGGTGTATCATCATCATGAGTTGTAATATCATATGCAAAGGATCAGGTCGATCATAGGTGATCAAATTGGGAATAAGGAAGAGGTCAAAGGTCTCCAATATTGAGCTTAATCGAGACTGTAATCAGGCATGGTAGATGCTATCTCTGGCAGTTCACTTTATTAGATTGTTGTCCATTTATCTTGAGGTTGGTTTTAACCTCCGTAGTTAGTGAGAATCTTTTGTAATGAGCAGTATGCTCTAGGCAGTGTGCCTTCCTACAAGTGCAAGCTCCTCATTGTATCACACACTTTCTACATAAGTATCATCTAACTGTGGGTAGGTTTCCCACCGTGGTTTTTCCCTTTCCAGGTTTTCCACATACAAATCATGGTGTTATGTTGTATGGTTTCTTTGCATTGATTATCTATTTAATTGTTGAGTTACATTGTTTACTGGTATCTATGTCTACCGGTATTTGTGTCTATCGGCATTTGTTTCTGCTTTACTGGCATTTGAATGTTTATGTGCTCTGGTTTAAGGTTGTATTGTAGATTAAATGTTATAACTGCTAACAACTGATTCACCCCCCACTCTTAGTTGTTCACCGGTTATCCTAACAATTGGTATCAGAGCTTTGGTCCTCTTTTGTAGAAGCTTAACCACTTGAGGTAGATCCTATGGCAACTAACACTTCTAATCCATCGACAACTGCAATTAATGAGTTAAGAACAATGGCGAACACTTCAGTTAACAAAGACATTCTGATTGGGAAATTATCTTCTTTTGAGCTTGAATAATTTGGATCTTCTGGAGCTGTAAAGTTTGAACCTACTTTTCATGCATCATCATCATCATCATCATCATCATCATCTACTGACAAAAGTGATTGGAAAGCCCTATATGTAAAAGAATTGGAAGACATGAGGAAAGAAGATGAAGAACTTGAGCAAATTAAAGCCTTATTTGCTAGAAGAGTACCTAAAGGACCAACTAGAAGTAAGTATGAAGGAAAAGCACCTTTTAAATGTTTTACATGTAATAAGGTTGGTCATTTTGCATCTAGATGTCCTAAAAGGAATGCAAGGTTTGAGGAAAGAGTTAATAAATAGTTTAAGCCTAACCAGAACATATATAGATTGAATAAAAGTAAACAATGCTACATAGTATATGAGGAAGGAGTAACTGATGACTCTGGAGATGAATTGACATTGTAGGTTAGGAAATAGGAAATCATCACAAAAACATATAAACGTAATCATCAATCACAAGTGCATTCATTACAATGAATCTATCCTAAGACACATTCAATAGAGACATGAAAACAAAGAATACAAAACTAAATATTATGCAAACCGGATGACGATTTGAATGCTCCTTCCATGCGGCTTCATTGTTCTTCTTTCCTCTCCAAATAGTTGTGGATCTCACCTACAAGTGCACACACAATTGAAAGCAAGTAGACGGGATTCTTGATCAAGAGTACTAGAAGCTTAGATTCGATAGTCTGATTATCAATTACCAATTACCAAATTAAGGGATTTGATTGAAGAAATTCATCCAATTTATAGAAGAATTGGAGAGATGACAAGATTAGCATGATTCAATTCAAATGGAAATTGCAAATCAATTATGTCAATTATGACAAATTATGACAAATTATGCACCTTCTATGCAAAATTTGTTGATTGATAATTTATGACAAATTATGACAACTTCTATGTCAAAATTGATTGATTGTCAATTATGACAAATTTATGACAAATTGACATGTCATTTCCATGAATTTAGGAGAGAAATAGGAGGAAAATGAAATTAGGAATTAGAAAATTAAGAAATTAGGAAATTGATGGAAATTCAGAATTTGAAATTAGGTAAATTAATTAATAATCTTTCATTTATTAATTAATTCACAAAGAGGAATAATTAGCCAATTAAATGAAGATTTAATTGTAATGAGAAGACTTAGGATAAATAAGTAATTTATTAATCCTAAAGGAAGAAAATGATAAGCAAGGTTAAATGACTAAATCACAAAACCCTAGAAGATGAATTAGCAATGTGAGGATGACAATTAGGTCTTGATTGAAGATAATTAATATCGATCATGATTTTGATTTTGGATTGATAAATGATTTGATAAATGCGCTAATTGACGAGGAACAATGACAAATTGATCCAAATTGACATAATTGAGACAGACAATGATCGATAGCGAAATGATCGCAAAATGACAAAATTGACAAGAGGACAAAGATTGATGACAAAATAGATTGCAAGATGACAAGATTGAAAATGACCACGATCGATGACAAATCGATCGCAAAATGACAAGATTGAACATGACAACGACCGATGACAAATCGATCACAAAATGACAAGATTGAAAATGATAAAGATTGATGACAAATCGATAAGAGGACAAAACCCTAATTAGGATTGACAATGTCTAGAATGATAACAAATTAGCACGCACATTGATGCGATAGGATAAAATCGATCAAAATCATGATTGGATAGTGTTGTCAACAAGACCAAATTTGAAAACGAGACCGAATGAAGAATGTAGAAGAATGACTCGATGCTCGCAAATGATAAAAACCAAGTGCGTGACATAGGAGAAATGTTAATGCGACGCAAAAACCTAAAATGAGGCAATGCGCAAATGTTAAAGTATGACCTCGCAAGCGTTGACCATTTTTAGGTGTCTACATTTTGCCCCTCTTTGAGACAATGCAATTTTAAGCGTTGTTTCAAAGAACAATAATGAAAATGCCCTGGATGCTGACAATGACATATGCATGCCCCCTCGAGGAATTGGCCGGAAACATGCAGAAAAGAGGCCAATTGATCGATAAAAATGATAGGATCGAACGGACGAACAATCAGAGATCGGATGCATGAAGGACAAGCAATTGAAGATGCAAAAGACCACGACCAACATAAGATGGAGAAGAGGCATGTCCATCTATGCAATGACAAAGAGCTATAAATGAGACCAAGAGGTGGAAAATTGCTCATTTGCACTAGCTAAAGAGGAGGATTTGTTGCTCTGGACAAGGACACTTGCAGAGAGATGGTGAACATTCCAATGGCGGATCACCTTGGAGAACGTGTACGCACATTCAGACAACCGGACGACACAGGAGCAGCGGTATGGATCTCAAAAACTCATGTTTTCAATTTCACGACTTTTGATTGCTTGCGGGACATTGCGGGGCCCACAGGGGATGCAAAAACTGACTTCTGTGCTTGTGTAGGGCAAATCCTGCGCTTGTGGAGGGTCTTCTGCGCTTGTGTAGGGAGACACAGGCGCAGGTTCCTGGACACAAGCGCAAGTGTCCATTGGAAACCCTAATTTTGGTCAAAACGGCATGCAAATGCTCCAGAAAGGGGGGACAAGGATAGGATAGGTCAAATGAGATGAAAAACACCCTGATTAGACATGAAAATGAGGAAATGCAACCCGTAGGAGCAAACCCTAAAACTGACAAAATTTGCCCCAATTGTGATGCAGAGTCGACAGTATCCGTTGATCACACGGGAGAACTGACCGGATTGCTTCATGTTACGACATAGACTCAGGAGCACAGAGAGAGATACCTTAGCAGGACTGGGGATATACTATGTCACATTCATGCCCGAGATTAGGGCAAACACAGGACTGCTTACCGCATTGGCAGAGCGATGGCATTTAGAGACCTCCTCATTCCATCTGGCGACCGAAGAGGCGACGGTGACACTGGAGGATGTATGGCATATCCTCCGCATTCCGATTCATGGAGAGATGATAGCGTATGACCCAGTGACAGGGAGAGAGGCATTGTGCAGATTGTTTGAGTGCGACGCAGATGAGTTGGATATCGTCGAGAGGGAGATTGGCTGGGAGACTATGGCATCAGAGTATGATCGACGATACATGGTGATAGCTGTGGTGATAGCATGTCTACTGGCAGGAGACAGACGAGGACATGGATTCCCTATTGGATGGGGAAGAGTGCTAGAGCGGATGGCGACAGAGGGGACGGTGTATGCGTGGGGACCATGTGTGCTTGCTATGCTATATTTTCAGCTGCATCAGATAGCATATCAGGGAGTGCAGAGTTTGAGTTGTGGAGTCACATTGCTTCAGGTATGGGCATTTGAGCACATAGCCATATGTCGACCGATTACAGAGAGACAGGTTGTACCACACAGACCATATGTGTATTTCTATGGTGGAGCACTGAGATAGGGTCCATTTGGATACATATTATACTGGCGACATGAGCTAGACAGACTGAGAGAGTTCATATGGAGGCCATATCATGATTGTCCGGGATGGTCAGATGATAGTGATGAGCTACCCTATTGTAGACAGGAGAGGTACCTGATTGGGCGATCGGTGAATCGGTAGAGAGTGATTGAGATGTACCTGCCAGCGAGAGTTAGACGACCGTTTGGAGAGACGCAGGACGTACCTAGGAGGACTGCATGCTTTGCCCAATCTCATAGAGAGACGAGTCAGTGGGGGAGTATGATTCAGCCACACATAGCATATGCCGACTTTGCAGAGCTACAACAGAGAAAGTGGGATTGGAGGTCAGATGTGGCAGACGCCGGGATGACAGATGAGTATAATAGATGGTTTGCACGACGACGGCCAGTGCCATTGACAGATCCGGACATTCCAGTACCGAGGCGACAGGAAGACTTCCCACTCATAGGAGAGGAGGGAGATGATGAGGACGAGGAGGATGAGGACAGGGATGAGGACAGAGACGAGGATGAGGAAGGCGAGGACGAGGATGATGAGGAGCAGGAGGATGAGCCAGATTCAGGCGAGCATGAGGCATTACAAGACATACCCATAGAGCCAGAGACAACTATGATAGAGGAGATGGAGATATTCAGGGCTACCATAGCGAGTCAGCAGGACTATATTGCAACATTGGAGAGATAGAATGCCAGCTTGAGGATAGAACGTGATATAGCAATAGCTTAGGCATAGCGAGAGGGACAGAGAGTCACTGAGTTCATTGGGTCAATTAGGGATGCCAGTGCACGAGAGATGGCACAGATGCTGGTAGAGACCGAAGAGGAGAGACTATATTGGAGGACTCTATATGAGAGTGTAGTTCCACCAGAGTGGAGAGCACCTTCATATCGGGCACGATCGAGGACAGAGAGCAGGTCACGCTCTCGGAGGTCATTGAGCAGCATGGGGGTGAGTGGACCTATGAGACCACCACAGCCAGGACCAGGAGGGACATCATCCGTGAGACATGGCAAGGATGAGGAAGATAAAGGGAGCACCCAGTGACAGAGGCACATGCTCCTTATGACAGACAATGGACATTATGTAGTTTGACATTATATAGTCAGCCTGCGGGCCATACTTAGGACAGATAGTCCAATTTTGTACTTCGATATTATTTTGATATGTGATATGAAATGCATCGATATGATGAGATGCAATGTGTTATGATTTGTAGTTATTTGGCTATGTATGGATGACTTATGTACTTGTTTATGAACATGTATGGATGTATTTTGATGTATTTTTGATGTATTTATGAAATGAACGGGATAAAATGCTTGATGTAATATGCTTGATGTAATGCAAATGTACTAACCAAATGGATGCAGGATGCAGTATATATGTTTGGAGATCAGAGCACTAGACCGAACTGACTATCCGGACTGACGGAGGAAATGTTAGTAAGAAGAAATAAGACAGGGAAGAGTTAGAGACGAAGAAAAACTTGCTTTCAGTAATGCACTTTGTAGGTGAGAACCTTTATTTTTATGTAGCAAAATGGATGCGTAGCATCATGGCATTGAAGGCCAGAGCTGAAATGCAACCCTTTTTGCAAAAGACAGACACATCACAGACAAATGACAATCACAATCAAGAAAAGGACCATGATCCATCCCGGTCACTCTAAATCACTCAGTGACATCATCGAGCAACATAGGAACATGACCGAAGCTAAAGATAACTCAATAAAAAGAGAAGATGCACAAATTCCAACAAATCAAACAAACACCTTGATCTTCGTTGTCAAAAGTTGAACATGCTGATAGGACGATCATGCTGTCTGGTTTCAGGGAATGCGGTACCCCATCTAAGACAAGACACAATCTGGTTTCGAGTATACCACACCCTGTATAAGACCCATGATAATGTGCCAAGGACGAATAAATTTGCAGTTGATTAATATGACAAGTACGATCAGTTTGAATGTCTGATTTGATTGAAAAGTTCATCTATTTAAGCGTGATTTCATTAAAGCACAGTGTTGGATTGCGTGTCATTGGGTGGATGCTCAGGGATCGGTCTATGCACAAAAAGAGATCCTTTATTGACAAAATGCGTGTTTTTGGAGTTTAATGTTTTTGAAATGCTTTTGTGTTCATTTTTTCAGGACTTTTTATGATTTTTTTTAGGGATTTTCAGGACATTATTTGATTTTTTTGAAGATTTGTTTTCAAGACATTTTTAAATGTTTTTTTTTTTTTCGCTTGAAGATTTTTTCAGGACTTTATTTGATTTTTTTGAATTTTTTCAGGACATTATTTGATTTTTTTGAAGATTTTTTCAGGACTTTATTTGATTTTTTTGAATTTTTTCAGGACATTATTTGATTTTTTTGAAGATTTTTTTCAGGACATTTTTGAATTCAAAATTTCCAGTGATTGATCATGACAAGGGGAAGGCACCCAATGCGCAGCTGAAAGACACATAGACCTGGGACCAAAACATATGTACAAGAAACTAGAGTAGGCAAGACAGTGATGTTGACCAATAACCGGCCTGGAACTGAACATTGGGTCAAGACAAAGATAGGCATGATAAACCGGCTGAGAGAAAGTATAGCTAAAAGTCATGATAGATGGCGGAGCAATGATCTCATTACTCATGGCGCCTGATTGCCAGGTTTTCACCATGGTACTTGCCCAAAGCGCCTGTTTGCCACGTTTTCACTAGAGGGCGAATCATTTTTTTTCTCTTTACTTTTTTTTTTTGCTCTTTTCCTTTTTTCTCTTTTTTTCATTTTTTTGTATTTTTCATTTTTTCATTTTTTTGTATTTTTTTAATTTTTAATTTTTTTGTATTTTTCATTTTTTCATTTTTTTGTATTTTTCATTTTTTCATTTTTTTGTATTTTTTTCAGGATCATATTTGAATAAGTACTGATAGAGAATTATGCCCAGTACTTGCAAAGATGCATGCTGTTGATAGGATCAGACAGAGGTTCACCTTCCGGGGTAGCAAGCTGATATGCCCCCGAGCCATATGCTACAGTTACTATGAAAGGACCAACCCAATTAGGTTCAAACTTGCCCTTGATGATGTCAGTAGACTATGCATTTTTGGGGTTTGCTTTTAAGACCAGGTCTCCCACTTCGAAGTGTCGCCCTTTGACTTTCTTATTATAAGAGCGACGGAGACGGTTTTGATATGCTTGCAAATGTATCAGAGCTGTCTGATGCTTTTCATCTAACATCTCAAGCTGATGCAGCCGAGAGACTCTCTGTGTCTCATCATCAATCAGGTGTTGGAAGGAAACCCACAAGGAAGGAATCTCGACTTCCAAAGGTAAAATGGCTTCCGCACCATACACCAAGGAATAAGGTGTTGCACCAGTAGGTGTGCAGATAGAAGTGCGATAGGCCCATAGTGCTGGATTTAATTGTACGTGCCAATCTCGACCAACGTCATTGACAACTTTCTTCAGGATCTTGATAATGGTTTTATTTGATGCTTCAGCTTGCCCATTACCTTGTGGATAATACGGACTGGAAAAATGATGTTGAATATGAAACTTGTCACAGAGTTCTTTGACATCTTTATTCTTAAAAGGTCGACCATTATTTGTGACTATGGCAAGGGGTACCCCATATCTACATATGATATAGTTCAGCAAGAATTTTGAAATTTGGACACCAGTGATATAAGTCATGGGGATAGCCTCGATCCATTTGGTAAAATATTCTGTAGCTGTAATAATGAACTTGTGTCCATTTGCAGATGTTGGGTGAATCTTGCCGATAAGATCCAATCCCCACTGAGAAAAGGGCCATGGAGATATGACAGAATGAAGCTCTTGGGTTGGTGCATGAATATAATTTCCATGGATCTGGCACTTGTAGCACTTTTTAACAAAATCATGAACATCTTTTTCCAAAGTGGGCAAATAATACCCAGCATGAATTAACTTTTTAGCTAAGCTAAGACCATTGAAATGGCCCCCACATATACCATCGTGAACCTCATGTAAAGCCGTTTGTGCTTCGTCAGAATCCAAACACCTGAGGAGGGTATGGTCAAAGGAACGACGGTAAAGGGTGTCGGTGATGATGACATATTTGGCTATCTGTCAGATAAAGGCTCGGCGTTGGTTCGCAGAAAGGTTAGGTGGTAAGGTCTGGGATTTCAAATATTGATATATGTCATTGTACCATGGGGAGTTGGGACCAACAAGAACGCACATCACATCAGCTGTCGGAATGTCAAAAGAGGGGACCAGCAATTGTTCGACCAAGAATTCACACTTGTCCATATTATGAGGCATATTCAACATGGAAGCGATTGTAGCCATTGCATCTGCCGACTTGTTTTGCATTCTTGGCACTTGACTGAAATGGATAGCTGTGAATTTTGTCTTGAAGAAATCTACCATGTGCTTATAAGGAATAAGCTTTTCATCTTTTGTTTCATAGTCATCATTCACTTGTCGGATGACTAATTGAGAATCTCCATAGACTTGCAAATGTTTGACATTCCAGTGGACTGCTACTCGGAGTCCTGTGACTAGTGCTTCATACTCTGCAATGTTATTGGTGCAGGGGAAAGTTATTCTGTAAGACTTTGGAATAGCATCACCTTGAGGGGTGACAAACAAGATGCCTGCTTCGGACCCGAACTTGGTATGGGACCCATCAAAGTATAACTTCCATTCAGTAGATGATGTGAAAGCAAAGACTGATTCATCTGGAAAATCAGTTAACATGGGATGATCATCAGAGAGAGGAGCCTCTGCAAGCTGATCTGCTATGGCTTGTCCTTTTATGGCCTTTTGCTCCATATACTCAATGTCAAATTCACTGAGAATCATGACCCATTTTGCTAGGCGACCCGTCAAAGCTGCTCGGCTAAGCAAATATTTTAGGGGATCAATTTTTGCAACCAACAATGTTTGGTGGCTTAGCATATAATGTCAGAGCTTTTGTGTTGCAAATACCACTGCTAAGCATGCCCTCTCAATAGTGGAATAATTTAATTCATAACCAACCAGTGTCCAGCTAATGTAATAAATAGCTCTTTCTTTGCCATTCTCATCTTGTTGAGCCAAGAGAACTCCTAATGTTGTTTCAGTTGCAGAGATATACAATAAAAATGGCTTTCCGTCTATTGGAGGCATTAGAATAGGTGGCGACAGCAAATATTCTTTGAGAGCTTGAAAGGCTGATTGACATTGCTCAGTCCATTTAAAAGTGACACCTTTGTGCAGTAGATGTTGGAATGGATGACATTTGTCAGCCAACTGAGCTATGAAGCGACGAATTGACTGGAGCTTTCCTTGCAGACTTCTTAATTGCCGGAGATTTGAAGGTGGAGGCATATCCATTATTGCTTTGACCTTGGCGGGGTCGACCTCAATGCCTCGGTGGGAAACAATGTATCCGAGGAGTTTGCCAGCTGTAACACCAAAGACACACTTTTTTGGATTGAGTCTAAGTTTGTAGGTCTCCATTCTATCAAAGATTGGGCCCAAGATAGCTAGATGACTATCTTTGGTAACAGATTTGCATAACAAGTCATCAACATAGTCCTCCATCAGAGTGTGCATGAAATCATGAAAAATTGTCGTCATTGCTCTTTGATATGTTGCACCTGCATTTTTAAGACTGAAGGGCATCACATTCCAACAATAGGTACCCCAAGCACAGGTGAATGCTGTCTTATGCTGATCTTTAGGAGCAATGCGAATTTGGTTATAGTCGGAGAAACCATCCATTAATGAAAGCATCTCATATCCAGCCATCATGTCCACTATGATGTCTATGTTTGGCAATGGAAAATCATCTTTAGGGCATGCTTTATTGAGGTCCCTAAAATCTGTGCAGATTCTGATGCCCCCAGTTACCTTGCTAACTGGTACTAAATTTGAAATCCAGTCTGCATAATCAATGGGTCTGATGAAGCCCACATCTAGTAATTTTTTTAGTTCCACTTTAACCAAAAGAGCCACCTGGGGATGCATCTTTTGAAGTTTCTGTTTGACGGGCTTAGCATCTGCTTTCAATGGCAAGTGATGAAGGACTAACTCTGGATCAAGGCTAGGCATATCTGCATAGGACCACGCAAAGCTGATCTTCTTCTCCAGAAAGAAATTGATAAAATCTATCTTCTCTTGTTTTGACAGGGAGGCAGCAAAATGAATGACCTTAGGGTTGTCAGGTGTTCCCAGATTGATTTCCTCGGTCATCTCCACAAGTAGTGTTGATTTATCCTGAATTGATAGGGGTACGTCCACTCTTCCACCTTTGGGCGCCTCAGAAAGGTTTTCACCCGCAGGTACGTCTTTTATTTTTACTTTTGTATGATCAGAGAGTGCCTTATGGTTTTCACTCAAAGATCTATTCTTTTGATTTTTTTGTTTTTCTTTTTCTTTTTCATGACTGGAAGAGGGAGTTGACTCCCCAAAATATGATGTGGAATCCAGGTCGATAGCAAATCCTGCCTTATGATCGCCTTGTGGTACGCCTTCCCGTAGTCCCAGGAATTCTGCAATTGCTTCGTCATTTTGAAAATAGTCCAACGTGAGCGGTTCTTGTTGGTCATGTTGGATAAGCTGGGGATAAATGAGAGGCATGTCATCATCGATTGTAAGGACAGAGAGGGCTAATATGGTAAAAATGTGAACATCTTTGGTGTCACTATCCAAACTGCTTGTATCGGATTCGGAGCTTGGATCCCAAAATGACTCTATCCAAGCATGAGGACATGTTTTAGGAAAAGGAGTTATTTCATGTTTGTCTTCCATAGGCAAGTTATTAGGGTCAATGAAAATATTGTCGAGGGCATAGGAGCTAGAAGAAAAAGAACTCCACTCCCATTCATTGGAATCAGTCTCGGGTCAGGTATCCTCAGGTGTTATTTCATCATCAGAATCACGCCCTTTTCGACACGTGGGCACTTTGGTAGATGTGGATCCAATTCGCAACGGTACAAAACCTAACCCTAAAGTTGGAGGTCATCTCTTAGGTATGATAGGTTCTAGCCTTCCATTGTTGTTCAGGCCTAAGCCATTGCAACCATCATATCCTTTCTTTTGCAGCATGGTAAATCCTTTGCCATATCGTTCCACTGGCAATCTGATAGGTGGGGTCTCAATTGGATCTTTATAAATCCAATCTATGACATTGTCATCTACAGTTTCCTTGTCAAGTTCTCCCCATTTGGTAAATGTAGTAGGAGGCTGATATTGAATAATGACCTTAGGTTCTTTTTGCAATAAATGCGGTTTGCCATATGATTTTGGAGATATTGGCAAATTCCCGATGAGGAATGTCTAATCCATTGAATATTCTCCACATCCTTGGTCTTGTATCTTCAATTTTCCTTTGACAGCCTCTAACAATTGATTGGGATCCACATAGCTATTTGATTTGGCCTCTCTGTTGACTGGGACCTGCCGCTGAGGGGTATCCTTTAGAGTAGCACAAAATTGAAATGGATTAGGATCTCCAAGAATTGTTATCTCAGTTCCATTGTAAGGATATTTTAGACATTGATGATAGGTGGATGGAACTGCCTTCATTGCTTGGATCCATGGATGGCCAAGAATCATATTATAAGGGAGATCAAGGTCTAGGACTTGTAGGAAAGTGTTTTCTGTCACTGGACCAACTCTGATAGGAAATGTAATTATCCCTTTGGATGGGCATTCAGCATCATCATATGCTTTGATTGTTATTCTTTTGGAAGCATCAATGTCATTTTCTGTATATCCAAGGCCAATGACCACTCTCAAAGTACAAATATTAAGACCTGCTCCGCCATCTATCAAGACTCGTCAGATTTTACAGTTATGAACAAAGACTTCAAGGTGTAAAGGATCATTGTGAGGGAGCTTGTTAGGTGAGATATCATTGTTAGAAAATGCGACATTTTGGGAAACGGCTAAATGTCCAATCCAAGCTTGAAACTGGTCAACATCAATATCTGTTGGAACAGTGGACTCAACTAAGGCTTTATCCAGGACTGCACGATGCATGGGAGACATTTTCAATAACTCAAGGATTGATATTTGTGCAGGTGTCTTTCCTAGGTGATCCAAAAGATTATACTGACTTGCAGGAGTTGGCTTGGGAGGAGCTGCAGGAGCTCCTTTCAGGACTATCTTGGATCGACGAGTGGTGACTGCACAAGAAGGATCTTATCCTTTTATTCTCAAGGTGGATACATACTCATTTGATGCATGAAAACAATTAATAACATTGTGATAACCGGTATTTGCATAATTTGTCGTTTGAGCAGAGGTGGAAGAAGACGCTTTACCCTTGTCATGATCAAGCAAAGGAGTTTTGAAAATGGTATGATCAGTGTTGGAGGTCGAATGGGGTGGATCTACCTCAATTAATCCTTGCTCTAATAAATCTTGAATCATATGTTTCAATTGGAAACATGAAGCAGTTTTATGTCCTTTGGACCGATGATACTCACAGTATGCATTATCATTCACCAATGCGGCTTTACCGCTGGTTCCGCCTTAATATCTAGTAGCTTGATAAATTTTGCTTGTATTAATTGCTTCATTACTGATTCGATAGGCTCTCCCAATGGTGTAAACTATCGAGGGGGCCCATCCCGCGATCGGAAGGGTTTGCATTGTTGATTTTGTTGTTGGCCTTGTTGTTGATTATATTGTTGAGTATGCTGTTGTTGAGGATGTTGTTGATATTGCGACTATTGAGTAACATTGCTCATTGGTGCTTGATTTTGTTCCATAGTTGACATGTTAGGAACACTCAATTTCTTGATTGTGAATGGGGGTTGATTTGCATTCACCTCTCTCGCATCAACAACACCATCATTAGTACATTATTGTTCTTATACCAAAATCTGTTTCTGTCCCTTGAATAATTGGTATTGTCATTGTCTTTATTGAGCTTGATAATTCCTTTAGCTACCAGAGCTATTTCAATGCTCATTCCCTTCTTAATAAGTTTCTCTATAGTACTGGGACTTTTCAACTTTAGCTCATACATCATTTCTGGGACCAAATTCTGGATAAACAGATTCACTTGTTGTTCTTCGGGTATATCAAGAGAAGAACGACTATACAAGCTTCACCATCATTGCAAGAAAGTCACTAATGATTCACCTTGCTTTTGCTTGGTGTTGCATAAATCTAACATGGTCACATCACTGTCGATGTTGAACGCAAAATGAGATAAAAACTTTTGAACCAATTCAGACCAAGTCTTTATATTTCCTGGCAAATGTGAATACCAATCCATAGCTTGTCCCATGAGACTTCGTGCAAATAATCACATTAAATATGTCTCCTCATAGCTCACTTCCGTACATGCCGCGAAAAATGCTCAAATGTGATCTTTTGGATTGCCATTCCCTTTATATTTCTCAAAATTAGGTGCCTCAAAATGCTTAGGGAATGGAGGCATGTATACACTCTTGTCAAATGGATTAGGACATAAATCTTGATCTGTATACAACTTCTTTGTTCCTTTAGTTTCTAATGCGTCAACTTTTCGTTGCAACTTCTCAAGTTGTTGTGCAATTGTATTAGAATTTAGAGGTCCATCATTAATCCCAGTTGGTATCCTTTGTCGATACATCGCATTTTCGATCGATTGTTGATACTCTGGAATGGCCGTTTGTGGTGTTTCCAGTATATAACGTTCTTGATACATCACTTGTTGCTGCTGTTGTGCTATGCCTTGATATTGACCTTGTTGTTGTGCTTCTTGGAGCCTAGGTTGATATTGCAATTGAGTAGGTTGTTGATATTGCACAGGCACCAATTGCGGTTGTAAAGTAGGATGGCTTGCTTGTCTTGGCACATATTGTGGCACATGTTGGTGTTGAGGCTGACGGATCAGAACTTGTTGGCTTTGTGCCAATTGTCGTCGTGGTGTATATCCCATCATTTGTAAAAAGCTTTGTTTAGGCGCTTTTCGTTGCTTCTCCTTAGGATGGGGTATAGCACTTGCATTAACTTGCTGTGTTGCTTGTCCAATCCATTGTGATGGTTGCAAGTTTGCATTAACTTGTAACGGTGCCGAAGGCGCTGCAACTTGTTATCGAACATGAAATTGTTGTTGTTGCACATTGCTTGTTTGCACATTCGATTGTACCTTTTGTATATTAGTCAATTGTTGCAACAATTGTTGTTGGTGCAAACCACTATCTGTAGCTCTTTGTGTTGCCATTATTGAAGGATTTGTCGCAATAGTATTCGGCAAAGATATTGAACTTAATGGAACATAAGAACTTTGTTGCATTGTGGAATTATTTTGGACATTGGTGACATTAGGCATTCCAGTTGTGAAGCTTTCCTGCATCTTAGATTTTGATCCCACTTTATGCATGTAAGGAACCACTTCTTGTTGAGGGACAACTGTGAATACTTGCGTGCTCTTCATTTGATCTTGCGTCACAGGTGTTGTGTTGAATAATGGATTATTTATCGTTTCAAATGGTGACTTTTGAGGAATAGTCACTATCAATGCCTTTGAAGCACGTTTACTCATAAAGGTAGGTTGACTTGCTTGTTGTGCATCTTCTTCATTTGGATGCAGGGAAAAACTTAACAACTCACCACCTTGTTGTTCTTGCACATTGATTTGGTCACTTGAAGATGTCACATTACTCATCATGTTAAGATAATTTTGTGGAAACATCTTAAAGACTTTGTTCAAGAACTTATCCATCTTTTTTGTTATCTTCGGATCTTGAAGGAACATGTCAACATCGTCAGAAGTATCAGAATCGGATGAGGAATCTGGTTGGACATTTGGATTCGTTTCTTGGTGAAAGCCTTGATCTGAAACAAATCCTTGTGAGAGGGTTGGTTCTTCATATAATGTTTGTGTAGCATCTTAAAATTGTGACACTTTCAATTTCGACTGCATTTGGGTCTTCACGATGGCAATGCAACACGGAACCTGAATGGAGACCCCGAAACTTGTTCATGACATCAAAAACTGCATTTTTCAGCACCCTGGCCTGATCCTCCTTGCACCATGCTGTCCCTAGAGGTGGGACCATGGCGCCCAGTGCCTTGGTCCTTCAGGACTAGGGCGCCCAGCGCCCTGGTCCCCCAAGACCATGGCACCCAGCGCCCTGGTCCCTGGCCCTATTTTGGGCCCGGTCTCTTTTGGGGCTTCGGGTCTTTAAGTTTGCAAATTGGAAAATAATATTTCCTGGTCGGCCTAAGGTCGGGAAAATCATTCTTTCAACCCTAATTGACAAGTATAAAAACTGCATTTCCTCTCTCATTTTAAAAAAGGAGGATAAGAGAAAAAGGCGGAAACGATATTCAAGCATTCAAACATTCAAGCATTCAAGCATTCAAGCATTCCTTCAAGCAATTGAGCATTCTAAGTCTCCATTCAAGGCTAAGTGTTGCATTCAAGACAAGGATTCAACCATTGAAGAGGAGATCACATACAACATACAACATACTACATACATTACACCTTCGCATGTAAGAATACAAACATTCTTACAACAAGGTATCAAGTACTTGTTTACATTACAAACATTTACATTTACAACATTCTCATTTCTTGGTTAATTCCAAAACTGGGGTTTGACCTAAAGGCAAACCCCTCATCCCTAACCCCCCAATTGTCCTCTCTTTTCTGTGTGTAGGTTGCAGGTATGCCGCTGTAATTGAAGATCTGGAATCCTTGTGCAGAGATGAACAGATCCCCCTTGGTTTCGCAGATTTTTCGGAGGACCGTGTGCACGCCGGGCGCCATCGTCTTGTCAACTTTTGCTCAAATTTGCAGAACAGCACCATCTCGACATTTTACTACTAATTCTAGGTCCACAGCTTCATCCTATATCCCTATCTCTGTTTATAAACGAATCTTTCCTACTTTACATGCATTCCTAGTTCAATCATCCTATCTACATTTCTTTACAAAAGAGGGTATCCTTGCTATCACAACCCTTGAAACTCATTTAGAATCCAATCTTGCATTGCAGGGGATTGGATCTTGTGGGTTTCAACCCCTCTTTTGAATGTAAAGTCTCGCCTAAGTGAAAACCATCAACCCTAGTGACTCTCCCTTCTCTCTCCTTGGAGTCGGGGAGGGGAGAACAACTAGGGTTCAATTTTTCTGCTTTACATTTTGGTGAACCCGACGTGAACATCTTCATTCTGATTATTCATGGTCAGATCTGAAAATTTTGCTTCCCTAATTACATTTCCATGTTTGATCTTTTGCAAATTTTAGAGGCTAATTGCATAAAAACCCTAAAATTTTCTTTTAAGTAATTAAACTTGTGAAATGTTTAATTGTTAATGCTTGTTTCAGATCTACCCTTCTATTACAAATTTTCAATTCATATTTGTGCTTTAATTTTGAAAATTAAGTGGTTAAGTGTCAAAACCCTAATTTTTAAGACCTTCTTGATTCAACCTTTGACTGATAATTTCACTAATCAAAACACCTCCAAATCGGCTGTAACTTTGGATTCCGCAACAAAATCACAATATCTTTCATCCTTGAAAATTTGGAAAAAAGTTGCGAGGACCGTGTGCACCCCGAGCGCCATCGTCCCCGACATTTTTTCCGAAATTTCGAGAGCTAGATTTTACTGTATTTTTCTGCTAAAATCCAGAATTTTGGCTGATTTTATCAATTTTAACACCTTCAAAATTAAAATCAAAGTTGGTCTAGCGATTGCTTGGATTAAGGCTTCTAATCATTCAAAAATTGTTGAAATTGAAATTCATATCAAAATTGTGTTTCTTACAGTCCTAAATCTGAAAAATGTGTTAGCATTCATTCGAAATTTCAGTGCTTTATTCAAATCTTTACAATTTGTGACTTTTGAAATTAAGTGTTTAATTGCAACAACCTTGATTTCCACTTTCAAATTCAAATTTTGCATGAAATCGAGTCAACTTTTAAATTTCAAAACTTGCATTGCTTTCAGCATTCCCTCTAAAATCATAAAATTCAAAATTTCAGTTTCCCTCTCTTTTTCAAAATTCAAATTTTACATTTTTCAACAATCTTGGTAGGGTTCAATTTTGAGGTTGCAACTTTAATTTGGTCTATCTACAGATCGTAAAATCACTCAATTTTTTCAGGTTAGCTGTAAAATCATCATAACTTTCATCCCTGAAAATTTCAAAAAAAGTTGCGAGGACCGTGTGCACCCCGAGCGCCACGGTCCCGGACATTTTTTCCGAAATTTTGGGAGATTGTTCTGATTGCATTTAACAGCTTAAATCTAGGAGATTGGCTGATTTTATTGAAATTTTCTACCTCTAAAATTCAAAATCTTCTCTCTCTCTTTAGTGCATGAGTTTTACAACAATAAGCCCTACTTACACTATTCCCGTTAGACGAAGCCTTAGAATTAAGTCTTTCCAAGGTGTAATTACCAAGGAGATGGAACCTAATTTGAATGGCCTTTTTAACGAGGACATGGGTAATTCCTCTAATCCTCTTAATGATGAAGAAGCTCTCCATGAGGTTTCTGTAGAACAACTTTGAAAATTGGATAACCAATTGGATGATTTTCGACAATGGATGTCTCAAGAATACCCTGATAGTCAAGCTCTTCCTTTAATTGAGGGTCTAAAACGTATGATTCAAAGTGATAAGAATGGAATTGATATTTTGCGTGGTATTGCACACATTGTGGATTCGAATGTGATGCCTATGAAAAGTTGTGCCGAAACCTTAGGTTACACACAACCTCCTCCTCATGTTAATCATTCTATTCCTTTGACAACTTCTATTGCTAGTATACCTACTTTTACATCAAACATAATGACCACTTCAACACAAGACATTCCTCCTATGATCACTAGTCATTGGGGCAATCCCTCTTCTTCAATCAACCCTCTTCCTTCATTCAATCCGACTTCTTCATTCATTCCTTCAATGAGTGTCCCTATTATATCTCCACAAATGAACATGATGCAAGGGGGCAATTCATTTAACCCTTCCATTCCTCATTGTAGTGTTCCTCCTTTCCAATCATCTCCTATGACTAACTATCATAGTGTCCCACCACCTTACTCTCTACCTTCTTTCAATAACATAACACCTCCATCACAATCTAACACGTCTAATATGAACTCTTCAACTGAAGCGACCATTAACAATCTTGCACAAACTGTCTCTTCTTTACAGCAACAAATTGCCTCTATGAATCAATCTAAGTTTAGTGTGCCCACATTTGATGTGGCGAGCCCACTTTCTCTTGACATTGTTCAAGCTATCCCCCCTAAACATGTTGAAATTCCGCATTTGGAGTTTTATAATGGTAAGGGTGATCCTCTAACACATGTTAAGACCTTTCAAACAATATGTACTGATTTTGCTTATGACCAAAGGTTGCTTGCAAAACTGTTTACTAGAACATTAAGAGATAAAGCCCTACAATGGTATTGCTCGTTGCCTTCTTATTCTATTACTTCTTTCGAACAACTTGCAAATGCTTTCATTCAACAATTTCAGAACAATATAAGTCCTAAAGTTACTTTGATTGATTTAATGCATTTTAAACAAGGTGTTAAAGAAAAAGTAACTGATTTCATTGGTAGATATAAGCATTTGTATGCTCAAATTTCTTTTCCAGTGCCTGACAATGATATTCAAAGAATCTTTATTTCTAATTTACAAAAAGACATTAGAGAAAAACTCCTATTTTCTGAGTTTACTTCTTTCCAATAGTTGTGCGCAACTCTTCACAATTATCAACTGAGTGTGAGTCAAATGGAACAATCACATCCTATGGCTCCGAGTGATAAGGGTGATAGTAGTCAACAACCATTTGGGAAGTTTAAACTGAACAGAGAGTCCGTTAAATTCAATGAAAACATCATCAACAACAATGTGAATGTGGCATCAGGTGTGCCTCCTATTTCTAAATTTTTCAAGAAGGAAAGAAAGTTTACTCCTTTGAATGAATCATTGCATAGTATTATGAATAAGCTATTGGAACAAAATGTGCTTACTCTTCCTCCTATAAGGCAAATAGATCTTGCAAAGATTAATTCACCCTATTTTGATAACAAATGGCATGATATTGAAAAATGTTTTTCTTTAAAGGGTAAAATTCAAGATTTGATTGATAATAATACTATCTCTATTTCTGGAGTGAATGATAAAGGCAACACATCTGTAGCTCCTCCTAACCAAAATCTTTAGATTTTTACTGATCCATTACCTTCTCATACCTCTAATGCGATTGATACTACTGATTCCTCTGTCTCACCTGATGATCTTGTGTCTATGACTCCGAATGTGATTAACTTTGTAGAGCAGCAGAAAGTCCCTAAAGAGCCTTCCATCACCTTTGATTCTAGTGAAACTATCAGGGCACCTGATGGTCCTTTATATATAGTTGCAAAAGTCAGGAATACACCTTTCCGTGGAGTGCTTATTGATCCTTCTTGTATGGTTAATATCATTACTAAAGAATTTCTTTTTACTTTGCAATTAAATCAAGTGATCTATGATGAAACAAATGTGGTTGTGAAATTATTTGATGCATTTTCTTCTCCTGCAATTGGTTCTATTACATTACCTATTGAGGTCCATAACAAATCCCTTGATGTGGACTTTGCTATTATTCCATCATCAGAACAATTTCATGTGAAGCTAGGCTATCCTTGGCTATCTTCCATGAAAGCTATTGCTTCTCCTATTCACAAGTGTTTGAAATTTCCCCAAAATGGTGAAGTTGTTACTGTCAATCATAGTCTCTTTAAACCAGCTGAAAGAACTTCTAGCGTTCCTATTGATTACTTTTGGCCTAAACAATTCCAATCTCTTCCTCCGCGAAGTGATCATCTTTTCAAATCTTATCAAAAGTGGAAAAAAGATATGATCCTATCTCTAAGTGAACCTAGAACACCCAAACTTGACATTCCTATCGTTCTTGAGAAGGAAGTTCTTCCTTTGAAAGATAAAACTAATTTCTTTCCTCAAGAAGATTCCCAACCCATCCCTATGAATGTGACTATGTCTATATCTAATAAACTTCCTAAAAGTAGACCTATACCTCCTCGTCATGATGGACTTGGTCTCCTTCCTAAACCAAATATTCCTCCCTTATATGGAGCAGTTCCTCCTCCTTCCTCTTATGGAGAGAAGAGACCTTCCTCTTCTCCTATTATTCAACCTAAGAGACCACAACCTAAACACCCAAGTGATAAGGATGAGAACATTCCTCCTCCTCAATCTTCCCAACTTCCTACTAAGACTAGATGGAATCGTTCTGCACGTGAACGCCGATGAAAGTGTCGTCTTATAGCTCAGGCAGCTGCTTCTCAAACTATGCAATCCCCAAAAACACCTTCAACTAACATTATTCCATTTTCTCCTCAACTAGAAATTGAGTCGAAATCTCCTCAACATAATATGCACGATGGTCTTGATCCTATTTTTATAAATCTTGATGATGATATAGATGAAAATGTTATTCATGATGAAAATGTTACTCCTGTTCATTCTGATAGTGAATATGAACATGTTGATGTTGATAATTATCTATCTAATGAATTTTCTAAAGCACTTATCCTAGCTCCTAGACAAGAACAATGTGGCTCGGAACATGAACATAGCCCTTGTTTGGATCTTGTGATAGCTCCATCTGCTGTGTTGGATGTTCCTCCTCTAGCGTGTTTCCCGCCTTCTCGAAATATTGATCAGCAAGATCGGGGGGTAGATGACGTGCTAGACTAGTTCATTAGCATGGCAGATTCTCTCCTCCTCTCTTTTGTTACTTCTTCTATGTGTTACTCTCATTCTTCTATTTGTTGTCCTTAATGTTGTCTACTTGAGGATGATGCAAAACATTGAGATCTCTTTTGGTCTCTCTCATGTTGACTCAAAAGACACATGTGTTCCCTTCTTCTAGGTGACCTTCCTTGATTGGGGAATGAAGAACAATTATGCATACATACATATGATATACATGAATTATCATACAGCATACTGACCCCAAGGAAAGCGAAGTCACCTTGTGCTTTGTGTTTTGTATCTATTATCCTTGGGCTTATCTCACACTTGGGGGCTAAATCCTTGTGATAACGTGCTCCTTTCTCATTTCTTATATGTATCACTACCTTAAAGCAATCACCCCTGGTGAGGCATGTGCGATCGCTTTAACGTAGGGGGGCATACATCCCGTTCATATCTTTTCAAGATACTTGAAAATTTCTTGACAAATTTAGCTTTGTCTTGAAATTTTTTTGATATCTTTCTTGCATGACTCATAGTGAGAGAACCTTACTACTGACAGTCATGGTTCTCCCTCGTGATCTTCCCTTTTACTTTGTCAATCGAAGTTGTAAGATCCTTAGTCCATTGGGGGCTTGGTATATCTTGCCTCCTTGACATGGTGAAAGTCTCTCAATGTTGTTTCCTTGTACTTTACCGGAAGTATGAGCGTACGCTTATACTCCCGCTAAAGTGGGGGCTAAATGTAGCATCTTAAAATTGCGACACTTGCAATTTTGACTACATTTGGGTCTTCACGATGGCGATGCAACATGGAACCTGAATGGAGACCCCGAAACTTGTTCATGACATCAAAAACTGCATTTTTCAGCACCCTGGCCTGATCCTCCTTGCACCCTGCTGTCCCTGGAGGTGGGACCATGGCGCTCAGCGCCCTGGTCCTTCAGGACTAGGGCGCCCAGTGCCCTGGTCCCCCAGGACCATGGCACCCAGTGCCCTGGTCCCTGGCCCTATTTTGGGCCTGGTCTCTTTTGGGGCTTCAGGTCTTTAAGTTTGCAAATTGGAAAATAATATTTCCTAGTCGGCCTAAGGTTGGGAAAATCAGTCTTTCAACCCTAATTGACAAGTATAAAAACTGCATTTCCTCTCTCATTTTAAAAAAGGAGGATAAGAAAAAAAGGCGGAAACGATATTCAAGCATTCAAACATTCAGGCATTCCTTCAAGCAATTGAGCATTCTAAGTCTCCATTCAAGGCTAAGTGTTGCATTCAAGACAAGGATTCAACCAATGAAGAGGAGATCACATACAACATACAACATACTACATACATTACACCTTCGCATGTAAGAATACAAACATTCTTACAACAAGGTATCAAGTACTTGTTTACATTACAAACATTTACATTTACAACATTCTCATTTCTTGGTTAATTCCAAAACCGAGGTTTGACCTAAAGGAAAACCCCTCATCCCTAACCCCCCAATCATCCTCTCTCTTTTGTGTGTAGGTTGTAGGTACGCCGCTATAATTGAAGATCTGGAATCCTTGTGCAGAGACGAACAGATCCCCCTTCATTTCGCGGATTTTTCGGAGGATCGTGTGCACGCCGGGCGCCATCATCCTGTCAACTTTCGCTCAAATTTGTAGAACAAAACCGTCTCGACATTTTACTACTAATTCCAGGTCCGCAGCTTCATCCTGTATCCCTATCTCTGTTTATAAATGAATCTTTCCTACTTTACATGCATTCCTAGTTCAATCATCCTATCTACATTTCTTTACAAAAGAGGGTATCCTTGCTATCACAACCCTTGAAACTCATTTAGAATCCAATCTTGCATTGCGGGGGATTGGATCTTGTGGGTTTCAACCCCTCTTTTGAATGTAAAGTCTCACCTAAGTGAAAACCATCAACCTTAGTGACTCTCCCTTCTCTCTCCTTGGAGTCGGGGAGGGGAGAACAACTAGGGTTCGATTTTTCTGCTTTACAGTTTGATTTTGAATGTCATGTTGTAGGTGTGGTTGATTGAAATTGAAAGGCGCACTTCCTCTTGGAGTTGGTGGAACACTCCCATGTCCTGGTTTCATAGGTACAAATACTGGTTCATATAATGGAGGTGGCCCAAGTTGAACCGTTCCATATGGTGGTAGAGATGTGTTTGAGGAACCTTCAATTTGTACTGTTTGACTGGTTTGAAACTGCGAATTTGCTATGTCATCCATGGGTTGATACATTGGTTCGCCCATCTTTTTAGATTTTGACCTTGTCTCAATAGGCATGTCACTTATGCAAATGCAATATTTTTGGAATTTTTCAAGGATAATATATGATATGCAACTAAATGCAAACTAAATAGATGAAAATGCAATCTATGTTTTTGGTTATTTTCGAAGATTTTGACAAACTTTTGAAATGCAAATCTAAGAGAGGGACCCTTAGGAAATTGGAATGATACCTAGACCTTAAAGGACAAAAGGACAAATGACAAAGTCTCCCCTATATGCTTGGATACTAAGCTAGGTTTGACCAAATGATATTGATGACAAAAGGACAAAAGATTTGATAAGGTCTAGACTTCTTAACAATGACTTAGGGTTTTTCAAAGATTAGGATTACTCAAGTATGACAAAACCTAACTTTGGTACTATATGCAAAAGCACAATTACTATGATATGATAATGACTTAAGCTTAATGAAGAGACTTAGGGTAAGCAATGTATGGCAATGATATGACTTTAATGCAAGAGGACATATGCAAATGAATGACTCTTATTGATATGCAAAGGAATATGACTTAGGTGAAAACTAACCTTGGTACTTGACAATGACTTTTGCAAAATGCAACCTAGGATGAACCTAAATGTAAGTAACATGAATGTTAAGACAAGATTTGGAACAATGTTTGATCATCATATTGGAAGATGTGTTTTGAACCTTGTTGAACTTTTTTGTTGGATGAATGTCTCTTGTGTTTAATCTTATGTTGGATCAATTTGCCTTGCTTTTGAAATGGGATGCAATTCAACTTTTGACAAGAAAAGAATACAAGATATTGCAACTTAGACTCAAGACAATCATGCTCATTTCCACATTTCTTATGGTAGGCAAGGACATTAGGTACTTGAGAGGTAGACTCATTATGGGATTCAAGGAGAATACATAGATGCTTGACCCCATGGGCTCCCCTCCATGGCACTCACTTCTCAGGGCAGCCAAGCATCAGTCCCCATGGAAATCTCCCCATGGCGAACTTAGTATCTCTTCCAAGTATCCGAACTTGTCCTTCTCAAGCAACTAGAAGGGTTTTTGGCCTCTAAAAACAAGGTGTTTAGTAAGGATTTTTGTTAAGCATTACTCCTTGATGTCACGCAAGTGTGATTGAGACATTAAGCCCATCAAGATACCAAACAAATGTAGTCATGCAAGCACGATTTAGACCAAGAGGCCCTACTTAGATGTTGATATGAGAAAGAGTCCAAGGGTCATCACTTCCCAAGTAACTACAACTCCCATGTAATACTTCCTTCAAAGCTTTCGCTCATCGGGTATTTTTTTATAGTGAGTTAGAATGCCAAGGAATTCTAGCCGTACTCACTTTGGGTCGTTCCCTTCTCACGATTATCACTTGCTTGCAAAAGTACAGTGGTTGGGAAGGCAGGCCCTCTAAATGTGACACACAATCAACAATACAAGCATGGTATCGAAGATCTGGATTTCTGATCACCCTAAGAAGGATGAGAGCATACTCTCCTACTCCAATGTCATACTCAACAATCAAAGAAAACAAATATTCATTCCAACCTACTTAGAAATTACTAGGTGCCTAAAAATTAAATGCAAACACAAAGTTTGATTGTTTCTCCAAGGCAACCTACAAAAACCCAAGTTAGGAGTTTGATATGCTTATTCTTTGACTTTCGAATCTGCACAAAGTGTGTTAGTAGTTTAATTTATTGTCTTTGCCATGCATATGCCAAGATTCTGCACAGATAATTAGTACCAAAATCCAAAGCACAGAACATAGAATGCAAAAACACAACAAATTTCAAGTAAACACTGCATTTTTTACCTCTGTTCTAGACTTTACACAGGCGCAGAACCCATGAAACAGGCATAGAATGCAGGACACAAGCATAGAATGTCACCTACACAAGCGCAGAATGCTCAACACAGGTGCAGGTTGCTTCACACAGGCGCAGGAGTCTCCAGAATACCCTGCACGACCCTGTTTTTGGGTTTTTTGGCCTGCAAATCAACTTGAGAGCACTCAAAACACCATAAAGAGGTTAGAAGGTTAGTTTTTCACGTCGGGTTCACCAATTAATGTAGGTTAGGAAATAGGAATTCATCACAAAAACATATAAACATAATCATCAATCACAAGTGCATTCATTGCAATGAATCTATCCTAAGACACATTCAATAGAGACATGAAAACGAAGCATACAAAACTAAATATTATGCAAACCGGATGACGATTTGAATGCTCCTTCCATGCGGCTCCATTGTTCTTCTTTCCTCTCCAAATAGTTGTGGATCTCACCTACAAGTGCACACACAATTGAAAGCAAGTAGACGGGATTCTTGATCAAGAGTACTATAAGCTTAGATTCGATAGTCTGATTATCAATTACCAATTACCAAATTAAGGGATTTGATTGAAGAAATTCATCCAATTTATAGAAGAATTGGAGAGATGACAAGATTAGCATGATTCAATTCAAATGGAAATTGCAAATCAATTATGTCAATTATGACAAATTATGACAAATTATGCACCTTCTATGCAAAATTTGTTGATTGATAATTTATGACAAATTATGACAACTTCTATGTCAAAATTGATTGATTGTCAATTATGACAAATTTATGACAAATTGACATGTCATTTCCATGAATTTAGGAGAGAAATAGGAGGAAAATGAAATTAGGAAATTAGGAATTTGAAATTAGGTAAATTAATTAATAATCTTTCATTTATTAATTAATTCACAAAGAGGAATAATTAGCCAATTAAATGAAGATTTAATTGTAATGAGAAGACTTAGGATAAATAAGTAATTTATTAATCCTAAAGGAAGAAAATGATAAGCAAGGTTAAATGACTAAATCTCAAAACCCTAGAAGATGAATTAGCAATGTGAGGATGACAATTAGGTCTTGATTGAAGATAATTAATATCGATCATGATTTTGATTTTGGATTGATAAATGACCAATGTGATAAATGATTTGATAAATGCACCAATTGACGAGGAACAATGACAAATTGATCCAAATTGACATAATTGAGACAGACAATGATCGATAGCGAAATGATCGCAAAATGACAAAATTGACAAGAGGACAAAGATTGATGACAAAATAGATTGCAAGATGACAAGATTGAAAATGACCACGATCGATGACAAATCGATTGCAAAATGACAAGATCGAACATGACAACGACCGATGACAAATCGATCGCAAAATGACAAGATTGAAAATGATAAAGATTGATGACAAATCGATAAGAGGACAAAACCCTAATTAGGATTGACAATGTCCAGAATGATAACAAATTAGCATGCACATTGATGCGATAGGATAAAATCGATCAAAATCATGATTGGATAGTGTTGTCAACAAGACCAAATTTGAAAATGAGACCGAATGAAGAATGTAGAAGAATGACTCGATGCTCACAAATGATAAAAACCAAGTGCGTGACATAGGAGAAATGTTAATACGATGCAAAAACCTAAAATGAGGCAATGCGCAAATGTTAAAGTATGACCTCGCAAGCGTTGACCATTTTTAGGTGTCTACAGACATAAGACCCTTCTAGTGGATCTGACAATGGAAAGGAATGGGTGTTCTATGCTTTGAATGAAGATGAACCAAAACTAGATATCAAGAATGAAGAAAAGGCCTTGGCAGTAAAAGTTGAAGATAAGGATGAAAGGGTAATTGATAGTGGATGCTCACATCATATGACTGGAGATAAAGGGAAATTTCTGTCCCTACAAGAATATAATGGCAGTCAAGTCAAATTTGGAGATAACAATGCATGTATGATCAAAGGTAGAGGTATTATTTCTTTAGATGACAAGCATAATACTGATATTGTCTATTATGTAGAAGGTTTAAAGAATAATATTTTGACTGTTGTTAAATTGTTTGATAAGGGTTTCCAACTTCAGTTTAAAGATAGAAAATGCAAAATCATTAACAAGATTGGTTTGGAGATTGCAACCAGTATTCAGATAGGAAGTAATATCTTCCACTTGAACATTGGTAATAAGACATGCTTAATTGCTTATATTGATGAGAGTTGGTTATGGCATAAGAGGTTGTGTCATGTTAATTTTGATTGTATTGTTAAGATCAGTTCAAGTAAGGCAGTTAGAGATATACCTAAGATTATGAAGCCTCATAATTTGATATGTAAGGAATGTCAACTAGGTAAGCAAGTTAGAAGTTGTTTTAAGAGCATACATGATAAATGTAATGATGTACTTGATTTGATTTATACTGACTTATGTGGTCCTACAAGGACTAGAAGCTTTCAAGGTGATAGGTATTTCATGCTGATTATTGATGACTATTCTAGAATTATGTGGGTGAATTTTCTAAGGGAAAAGTCTGAAGCTTTTGAGAAATTCAAGATCTTTAAAGCGAAGGTTGAAACTAAAACTAGATTAAAAATCAAATTTCTAAGATCAAATCAAGGAGGTGACTTCACTTCTCATGAATTTAACAGTTATTGTGAGACAAATGGAATCGGGAGACAACTATCCGCACCTAGGACTCCTCAGCAAAATGGAGTATTGGAAAGAAATAACAAAACCATTTTGGATGCAACAAGATCTATGATGATGGAAGCCAAAATGCCTCATATCTACTGGAGAGAAGCTATGAGTACAACAGTTTACACATTCAATAGAGTTCACATCAAAGGTGAAATCAATAAGATCCCTTATGAATTATGGTTTGGACATACACCTACTGTTAAATATTTCAGAATTTTTGGAAGTAAATTCTATATCAAAAGAGATGATTCAATTGGAAAGTTTGATCCTAGATTTGATGAAGGAATATTTCTTGGATACTCACTTCAGAGCAAAGCATATAGGTGTTACAATAAAAGATTACATAAAATTGTTGAGAGTGCTAATGTGAAAGTGGATGAGAAGTATAGAAATCATTCTATATCATATGACAGGGAACCGACAGTAGAAATTATCATAACTGAACCGACAATGCCTCAACCGGTACAGGAAGCCGAGATAGTTACACCGACACAATTAGAAAATTCAACTGTGATAGATGATCAGAGCAATGAACCTGAAGTTTAAAAGACACCAAGGTATGTAAGATTAAATCATTCTGAAGATCAAATCATTGGAGATAAGAACAAGGGAGTTATGACTAGAAGGAAACTGTCTAATGAAGAGGTATGTCTTATTTCTCAAATTGAACCGGCAACTGTTATTGAAGCTTGTAAGGATAAACATTGGTTAAAGGCTATGGAAGATGAATTAGATTAGATAGAGAAGAATGAAACTTGGACTTTAGTTCCCTAGCCTAAAAATAAGAATGTTATTGGAACCAAATGGGTTTTTAGGAATAAACTAAATGAGGATGGTCAAGTTGTAAGAAACAAGGCTAGATTGGTTTGTAAAGGATATTCTCAAATGTAAGGAATTGATTATGGTGAGACATTTGCACCTTTAGCTAGAATTGAAGTTGTTAGACTATTTCTTGCCTATGCAACTTATAAGAACTATAAGGTTTATCAAATGGATGTTAAATGTGCATTTTTGAATGGTGAGCTTGAGGAAGAAGTATACATTGAGCAGCTCGATGGATTTTCACTGATAGATGATAAAGATATGGTCTGCATATTGAAGAAAGCTCTATGTGGTTTGAAACAAGCTCCTAGAGCCTGGTATGCAAGGTTGGATAACTATCTTTTGAAGCTTGGTTTTACTTAAGGTAGTGTTGATAGTAATTTATATTATAAGATAAATGATGATGATATTCTGATTATTGGAGTATTTGTTGATGATATCATTTTTGGAGGAGGAGATAAATTGTGCATGGAATTTGCTAACAACATGAAGAATGAATTTGAAATGTCCATGATTGGTGAGATGAAATTTTTCTTAGGTTTGCAGATTACTCAAACTGACAAAGGCATTTTTATCTGTCAAACTAAGTATCTGAGGGAATTGTTGAAAAAGTTTGGTATGGATAATTCCAAATCGGTAAGTACTCCTATGGTGACAAGTGAGAAACTATCTATCAAGGATACTTCTACACCGGTAAATCTGACAAGGTATAAGTCTATGATTGGTGGTCTATTATATCTAACTCAAACTCGACCTGATATTATGATAGTAGTAAGTATTGTTTCAAGATATTAAAGTAATCCTAAAGAAAATCATGAATGTGCAGTAAAGAGAATATTCTGGTGTAAAGCAGAAAAATCGAACCCTAGTCATTCTCCCCTCTCCAACTCCAAGGAGAGAGAAGGGAGAGTCACTAGGGTTGATGGTTTTCACTTAGGGGAGACTTTACATTCAAAAGAGGGGTTGAAACCCACAAGATCCAATCCCACACAATGCAAGATTATATTCTAAATGAGTTTCAAGGGTTAAGACATCAAGGATACCCTCTTTTGTAAAGAATGTAGATAGAAAGATTGAACTAGGAATGCATGTAAAGTAGGAAAGATTCGCTTAAAAACAGAGATAGGGATATGGGATGATGCTGCGGACCTGGAATTAGCAGTAAAATGTCGAGACGGTGCTGTTCTGCAAATTTGAGCGAAAGTTGACAGGACGATGGCGCCTGACGTGCACACGGTCCTCCGAAAAATCTGCGAAACGAAGGGGGATCTGTTTGTCTCTGTACAAGGATTCCAGATCTTCAATTACAGCCGAGTACCTATAACCTACACACAGAAAAGAGAGGACGATTGGGGGGTTAGGGATGAGGGGTTTGCCTTTAGGTCAAACCCCGATTTTGGAATTAACCAAGAAATGAGAATGCTGTAAATGTAAATGTTTGTAATGTAAACAAGTACTGATACCTTCTTGTAAGAATGTTTGTATTCTTACATGCAAAGGTGTCATGTATGTAATATGTTGTATGTTGTATGTGATCTCCTCTTCAATGGTTGAATCCTTGTCTTGAATGCAACACTTAGCCTTGAATGGAGACTTAGAATGCTCAATTGTTTGAAGGAATGCTTGAATGCTTGAATGCTTGAATGCTTGAATGTTTGAATATCATTTCCGCCTTTTGCTCACATATGTTTTCCTCTTTTTTTTGACCTCCTCAAATGGGAGAGGAAATGTAGTTTATATACTTGTCAATTAGGGCTGATAGACTGATTTTCCCGACCTTAGGCCGACCAGGAAACATTATTTTCCAATTTGCAAACTTAAAGACCCGAAGCCCCAAAAGAGACTGGGCCCAAAATAGGGCCAGGGACCAGGGCCCTGGGCACCATGGTCCTGGGGGACCAGGGCACCGGGCACCCTAGTCCTGAAGGACCAGGGCGCTGGGCGCCAAGGTCCCACCTCCAGGGACAACAGGATGCAAGGAGGATCAGGCTAGGGTGCAGAAAAATGCAGTTTTTGATGTCATGAACAAGTTTCAGGGTCTCCATTCAGGTTCCATGTTGCATCGCCATCGTGAAGACCCAAATACGGTCGAAATTGCAAGTGTCACAATTTTAAGACGCTACACAAACATTATATGAAGAACCAACCCTCTCACAATTTTAGGATGCTACATTTAGCCCCCACTTTAGCGGGAGTATAAGCGTACGCTCATACTTTCGGTAAAGTACAAGGAAACAACATTGAAAAACTTTCACCACGTCAAGGAGGCAAGATACATGAAGCCCCCAGTGGACTAAGGATCTTACGACTTCGATTGACAAAGTAAAAGGGAAGATCACGAGGGAGAACCATGACTGTCAGTAGTAAGGTTCCCTCACTATGAGTCATGCAAGAAAGATATCAAAAATTTTCAAGGCAAAGCTAAATTTGTCAAAAAATTTCAAGTATCTTGAAAAGATATGGTCGGGATGTATGCCCCCCTATGTTAAAGCTATCGCACACACCTCACTAGGGGCGATTGCTTTAAGGTAGTGATACATATAAGAAATGAGAAAGGAAAGGAGCACGTTATCACAAGGATTTAGCCCCCAAGTGTGAGATAAGCCCAAGGATAATAGACACAAAACACAAAGCACAAGGTGACTTCACTTTCCTCAGGGTCAGTATGCTGTATGATAATTCATGTATATCATATGTATGTATGCATAATTGTTCTTCATTCCCCAATCAAGGAAGGTCACCTAGAAGAAGGGAACACATGTGTCTTTTGAGTCAACATGAGAGAGACCAAAAGAGATCTTAATGTTTTGCATCGTCCTCAAGTAGACAACACTAAGGACAACAAAGAGAAGAATGAGAATAACACATAGAAGAAGTAACAAAAGAGATCAAGAGAGGAGGAGAGAATCTGCTATGTTAATGAAACTAGTCTAGCACGTCATCTACTCCCCGATCTTGCTGACCAATATTTCGAGAAGGCAGGAAACATGCTAGAGGAGGAACATCCAACACAGCAGATGGAGCTATCACAAGATCCAAAAAAGGGCTATGTTCATACCCCAAGCCACGTCGTTCTTGTCTAGGAGCTAGGATAAGTGCTTTAGAAAATTCGTTAGATAGATGGTTATCAACATCAACATATTCATATTCACTATCAGAATGAACAGGAGTAACATTTTCATCATAAATAACATTTTCATCTATATCATCATCAAGATTTATAAAAATAGGATGTTTAACTCGCACAGGATCAAGACCATCATGCATCTTATGTTTAGGAGATTTCAGCTCAATCGTCGGCTGAGGAGAAAATGGAATAATATTGGCTGAAGGTGTTTTTGGGGATTGCAAAGTTTGAGAAGCAGCTGCCTGAGCTCTAAGACGATGCTTTCGTCGGCGTTCATGTGCAGAACGATTCCGTCTTTTCTTAGTAGGAAGTTGAGGAGATTGAGGAGGAGGAATGTTCTCATCCTTATCACTTGGGTGTTTAGGTTGTGGTCTCTTAGGTTGAATAATAGGAGAAGAGGAAGGTCTCTTCTCTCCATAAGAGGAAGGAGGAGGAACTGCTCCATATAAGGGAGGAATATTCAGTTTAGGAAGGAGACCAAGTCCATCATGACGAGGAGGTATAGGTCTACTTTTAGGAAGTTTATTAGTCATAGGCATAGTCACATTCATAGGGATGGGTTGGGAATCTTCTTGAGGAAAGACATTAGTTTTATCTTTCAAAGGAAGAACTTCCTTCTCAAGAATGATAGGAATATCAAGTTTAGGTGTTCTAGGTTAACTTAGAGATAAGATCATGTCTTTCTTCCACTTTTGATAAGATTTGAAAAGATGATCACTTCGCAGAGGAAGAGATTGGAATTGTTTAGGCCAAAAGTAATCAATAGGAACGCTAGAAGTTCTTCCAGCTAGTTTAAAGAGACTATGATTGACAGTAACAACTTCACCATTATGGGGAAATTTCAAACACTTGTGAATAGGAGAAGCAATAGCTTTCATGGAAGATAGCCAAGGATAGCCTAGCTTCACACGAAATTGTTCAGATGATGGAATAATAGAAAAGCTCACATTAAGGGATTTGTTATGGACCTCAATAGGTAATGTAATACAACCAATTGCAGGAGAAGAAAATGCATCAAATAGTTTCACAACCACATTTGTTTCATCATAGATCACTTGATTCAATTGCAAAGTAAAAAGAAATTCTTCAGTAATGATATTAACCATACAAGAAGGATCAATAAGCACTCCACGGCAAGGTGTATTCTTGACTTTTGCAACTATATATAAAGGACCATCAGGTGCCCTGATAGTTTCACTGGAATCAAAGGTGATGGAAGGTTCTTTAGGGATTTTCTGCTGCCCTACAAAGTTAATCACATTCGGAGTCATGGACACAAGATCATCAGGTGAGACAGAGGAATCAGTAGTATCAATCGCATTAGAGGTATGAGAAGGTAATGGATCAGTAAAAATCTGAAGATTTTGGTTAGGAGGAGCTACAGATGTATTGCCTTTATCATTCACTCCAGAAACAGAAATATTTTTATTATCAATCAAATCTTGAATTTTACCCTTTAAAGCAAAACATTTTTCAGTATCATGCCCAGGTTGACGATGAAATTGACAAAAAGATTTGTTATCAAAATAGGGTGAATTAATCTTTGCAGGGTCTATTTGCCTTATAGGAGGAAGAGTAAGCACATTTTGTTCCAATATCTTATTCATAATACTATGCAATGATTCATTCAAAGGAGTGAACTTTCTTTCTTTCTTGAAAAACTTAGAAATAGGAGGCACACTTGATGCTGCATTCACATTGTTGTTGATGATGTTTTCATTGAATTTAATGGACTCTCTGTTCGGTTTAAACTTCCCAAATGGTTGTTGACTACTATCACCCTTATCACTCGGAGCCATAGGATTTGCTTGTTCCATTTGACTCACAGTCAGTTGATAATTGTGAAGAGTTGCGCACAACTGTTGGAAAGAAGTAAACTCAGAAAATAGGAGTTTTTCTCTAATGTCTTTTTGTAAATTAGAAATAAAGATTCTTTGAATATCATTGTCAGGCACTGGAAAAGAAATTTGAGCATACAAATGCTTATATCTACCAATGAAATCAGTCACTTTTTCTTTAACACCTTGTTTACAATGCATTAAATCAATCAAAGTAACTTTAGGACTTATATTGTTTTGAAATTGTTGAATAAAAGCATTTGTAAGTTGTTCGAAAGAAGTAATAGAATAGGAAGGCAACGAGCAATACCATTGTAGGGCTTTATCTCTTAATGTTCTAGTAAACAGTTTTGCAAGCAACCTTTGGTCATAAGCAAAATCAGTACATATTGTTTGAAAGGTCTTAACGTGCGTTAGAGGATCACCCTTACCATTATAAAGCTCCAAATGCAGAATTTCAACATGTTTAGGGGGAATAGCTCGAACAATGTCAAGAGAAAGTGGGCTCACAACATCAAATGTGGGCACACTAAACTTAGATTGATTCATAGAGACAATTTGTTGCTGTAAAGAAGAGACAATTTGTGCAAGATTGTTAATGGTCACTTCAGTCGAAGAGTTCATATTAGACGTGTTAGATTGTGATGGAGGTGTTATGTTATTGAAAGAAGGTAGAGAGTAAGGTGGTGGGACACTATGATAGTTAGTCATAGGAGATGATTGGAAAGGAGGAACACTACAAGGAGGAATGGAAGGGTTAAATGAATTGCCCCCTTGCGTCATGTTCATTTGTGGAGATGTAATAGGGACACTCATTGAAGGAATGAATGAAGAAGTAGGATTGCCCCCATGACTAGTGATCATAGGAGGAATGTCTTGTATTGAAGTAGTCATTATGTTTGATGTAAAAGTAGGTATACTAGCAATAGAAGTCGTCAAAGGAATAGAATGATTAACTTGAGTAGGAGGTTGTGTGTAACCTAAGGTTTCAGCACAACTTTTCATAGGCATCACATTCGAATCCACAATGTGTGCAATACCACGCAAAATATCAATTCCATTCTTATCACTTTGAACCATACGTTTTAGACCCTCAATTAAAGGAAGAGCTTGACTATCGGGGTATTCTTGAGACATCCATTGTCAAAAATCATCAAATTGGTTATCCAATTTTGAAAGTTGTTCTACAAAAACCTCATGGAGAGCTTCTTCATCATTAAGAGGATTAGAGGAATTACCCATGTCCTCGTTAAAAAGGCCATTCAAATTAGGTTCCATCTCCTCGGTAATTACACCTTGGAAAGACTTAATTCTAAGGCTTCGTCTAACGGGAATAGTGTAAGTAGGACTTATTGTTGTAAAACTCATGCACTAAAGAGAGAGAGAAGATTTTGAATTTTAGAGGTAGCAAATTTCAATAAAATCAGCCAATTTCCTAGATTTAAGCTGTTAAATGCAATCAGGACAATCTCCCGAAATTTCAGAAAAAATGTCCGGGACTGTGGCGAACGGAGTGCACACGGTCCTCGCAATTTTTTTCGAAATTTTTAGGGATGAAAATTATGATGATTTTAAAGCTAATCTGAAAAAATTGAGTGATTTTACGATCTGTGGATAGGCCAAATTAAAGTTGCAATCTCAAAATTGAACCCTACCAAGATTGTTGAAAAATGCAAATTTTGAATTTTGGAAAAAGAGAGGGAAACTGAAATTTTGAATTTTATGATTTTAGAGGGAATGCCAAAAGCAATGCAAGTTTTGAAATTTAAAAGTTGACTCAATTTCATGCAAAATTCTAATTTGAAAGTAGAAATCAAGGTTGTTGCAATTAAACACTTTATTTTCAAAAGTCACAAATTGTAAAAATTTGAATAAAGCACTGAAATTTCGAATGAATGCCAACACACTTTTCAGATTTAGGACAGTAAGGAACACAATTTTGATATGAATTTCAATTTAAACAATTTTTGAATGATGATAAGCCTTAATCCAAGCAATCACTAGACCAACTTTGACTTTAATTTTGAAGGTGTTAAAATTGATAAAATCAGCCAAAATTCTGGATTTTAGCAGAAAAATACAGTAAGATCTAGCTCCCAAAATTTTGGAAAAAATGTCGAGGACGATGGCGCTCAGGGTGCACACGGTCCTCGCAACTTTTTTCCAAATTTTCAGGGATGAGAGATATTGTGATTTTATTGCAGAATCCAAAGTTACAGCCGATTTGGAAGTGTTTTGATCAGTGAAATTATCAATCAAAGGTTGAATCAAGAAGGTTTTAAAAATTAGGGTTTTGACATTTAACCACTTAATTTTCAGAATTAAAGCACAAATATGAATTGACAATTTGCAATAGAAGGGTAGATCTGAAACAAGCATTAACAATTAAACATTTCACAAGCTTAATTACTAAAAAGAAAATTTTAGGGTTTTTATGCAATTAGCCTCTAAAATTTGCAAAAGATCAAACATGGAAATTTAGGAAAGAAAATTTTTCAGATCTAACCATGAATAATCAGAATGAGGATGTTCACGTTGGGTTCACCAAAATGTAAAGCGGAAAAATCGAACCCTAGTCATTCTCCCCTCTCCAACTCCAAGGAGAGAGAAGGGAGAGTCACTAGGGTTGATGGTTTTCACTTAGGGGAGACTTTACATTCAAAAGAGGGGTTGAAACCCACAAGATCCAATCCCACGCAATGCAAGATTAGATTCTAAATGAGTTTCAAGGGTTAAGACATCAAGGATACCCTCTTTTGTAAAGAATGTAGATAGAAAGATTGAACTAGGAATGCATGTAAAGTAGGAAAGATTCGCTTATAAACAAAGATAGGGATATGGGATGAAGTTGCGGACCTGGAATTAGCAGTAAAATGTTGAGACGGTGCTGTTCTGCAAATTTGAGTGAAAGTTGATAGGACGATGGTGCCCGACGTGCACATGGTCTTTCAAAAAATCCGCGAAACGAAGGGGGATCTGTTCGTCTCTGCACAAGGATTCCAGATCTTCAATTACAGCCGCGTACCTATAACCTACACACAGAAAAGAGAGGACGATTGGGGGGTTAGGGATGAGGGGTTTGCCTTTAGGTCAAACCCCAATTTTGGAATTAACCAAGAAATGAGAATGCTGTAATTGTAAATGTTTGTAATGTAAACAAGTACTGATACCTTGTTGTAAGAATGTTTGTATTCTTACATGCAAAGGTGTAATGTATGTAATATGTTGTATGTTGTATGTGATCTCCTCTTCAATGGTTTAATCCTTGTCTTGAATGCAACACTTAGCCTTGAATGGAGACTTAGAATGCTCAATTGTTTGAAGGAATGCTTGAATGTTTGAATATCGTTTCTGCCTTTTGCTCACATATGTTTTCCTCTTTTTTTTGACCTCGTCATATGGGAGAGGAAATGTAGTTTATATACTTGTCAATTAGGGCTGATAGACTGATTTTCCCGACCTTAGGCCGACCAGGAAACATTATTTTCCAATTTGCAAACTTAAAGACCCGAAGCCCCAAAAGAGACCGGGCCCAAAATAGGGCCAGGGACTAGGGCACTGGGCGCCATGGTCCTAGGGGACCAGGGTGCTAGGCGCCCTAGTCCTGAAGGACCAGGGCACTAGACGCCATGGTCCCACCTCCAGGGACAGCAGGGTGCAAGGAGGATCAGGCCAGGGTGCAGAAAAATGCAGTTTTTGATATCATGAACAAGTTTCGGGGTCTCCATTCAGGTTTCGTGTTGCATCGCCATCGTGAAGACCCAAATGCAGTCGAAATTGCAAGTGTCACAATTTTAGGACACTACATCTGGTATTTGCAAGGAACAATAGAATATGGCCTATGGTATTCCAAACATGATGATTTCACTTTATGTGCATATATTGACTCAGATTGGGCTGGTGATACTGATGACAGGAAGAGCACTTATGGTGGAGCTTTCTTTCTTGGAAAGAAACTGATTTCATAGATTGGTAAAAAATAGTCATGCATTTCTTTATCTACTGTAGAAGATGAGTATGTTGTAGTAGCAACTAATTGCACTCAAGTCTTGTGGATGAAGCAAATGTTGAAGGATATCACGGTAAATTGTAGTGAACTGGTAGTTATCTACTGTGATAACTCTGCAGCTATTGACATGTCTAAAAATCTAGTATTTCACTCTAAGACTAAGTATATATCAATAAAGTACAACTTTCTGAAGGACAAGGTAGAAGAAAAGGAAATCAAATTGGTTTATATGAACACTAAAGAACAAATTGTAGACATATTCACTAAACCATTGTCTAAAGAATCATTTGAGTATTTGAGAGATAGGTTAGGGATTTTTGCCCCTTGTGCAGAGACTTTATTGATGTAGTTTTGTCATCAGTCCGATATGAATTATCAGAAATATTATTCATTCCGACACTGATGAGTGGTGCTACTACTCAAGGGGAGTAGTAAACTTTGAGGTTTATATTATTTCTTTGATATTTTTGTCAGATTTCTGGCATTGATGTCAAAGGGGGAGAGATATTGATGTGAAAATAAAGAAAAGGGAGTTGTATGCATTAGGGGAGAGATTTATTTAGAACTTTATAGAGATATCATTCACACAGATTGTTGGTTGTCTTCCATAGGGGGAGACTTGTTTGGCACTTCTTGATACTTAGATGTTTTTCACATCTAGTGTTGCCATCAATGCCAAAGGGGGAGATTGTTGGAATTGTGGATGAACTGATTATGTATTGCATTGATGTTTTATCATTGATGTCAACACTAGTTGTTATGGATGGTTATTGACATACAGGTTTTGGTTACTGGTAGAAGATCTAGTGTTACCGGCATAAGAGATTATCTGTTAGACACTTCCGACATGTTTGGATCTATGGAATGTGATTGGTGCTTCTGGAGCATATTTTGGTTAGTTGGTATTGGCTTGGTATTGGATACTAAAATACACTCTTGTAAACCCTTACTGGCATTGGTTTAAGGCTTTACCGATAGAGATTTCACTGAGGAATCATGATAGGATGTATAAGTGGTGTTGGTGCAGCTTCTAGATGGATTCCAGGATGTTGAAGATGTTCTTTGATCGTGCTTCAACTACTTGAAGACATTGCTTTGGCATGGTGGACCCAAAATAGGTCTGGTACCTATCTAGGTTATGGACTGGTATCACTGTAACATGTACTCTACATGTTACCGAGATGTTTTAGGAGGATTTATGGATCTGTTATTGTTGTTTTGGTCTTAAGCCAACATGACATATCATTGTAATATGGAATTATGTAATGATATTATTGTAATATCTTTTAGGTGGCTGACCTAATTGGTTTAGGTCTTAGGCTTGGTATAAATGAATGTAAGATCTCATTGTAGATTGTGTGGTGTGGTGTGGAAATAAAAGGTGTATCGTGGTCATTAATTATAATATCATATGTGAAGGATTAGGTTGATCATAGGTGATCAAATTGGGATTAAGGAAGAGGTCAAAGGCCTTCAGTATTAAGCTTAACCAAAACTGTAATCAGGCATGGTAGATGCTATCTCTGGCAGTTCACTTTATTGGATTGTTGTCCATTTATATTGAGGTGGTTTTAACCTTTGTAGTCAGTGAGACTCTTTTGTAATGAGAAGTACGATCTAGGCAGTGTGCCTTCCTGCATGTGCATGCTCCTCATTGTATCACATACTTTCTATAGAAGTATCATCTGACTGTGGGTAGGTTTCCCACCGTGGTTTTTCCCTTTCGAGGTTTTCCATGTACAAATCATGGTGTTATGTGGTATGGTTTCTTTGCATTGATTATTTGTTTAATTGTTGAGTTACATTGTTTACCGATATCTATGTCTACCGACATCTGTTTCTACTTTACTGACATTTGAATGTTTATGTGCTCCGGTGTAAGGTTGTATTGTGGATTAAATGTTATAACTATTAACAAATGATTCACCTCCCTCTCATTGATTATCTATTTAATATTTGAGCTACATTATTTACTGGTATTTGTGTCTACCGACATCTGTTTCTGTTTTACCTACATTTGAATGTTTATGTGCTCCGGTGTAAGGTTGTATTATGGATTAAATATTATAACTGTTAACAACTGATTCACCCCCCCCCCTCACAGTTGTTCACCGGTTATCCTAACAACTTGTGTTATTAGGGTAAAATAATAGACAATTGAAATGAAACAGTAACAACAGATTTCTATAGATATTAGACAGAACCACATACATGGATCTGAGTAGAGGAATAAGATTAGAACCTGTTCATGAAACTTTGGGTTGAAATGTCAGGATTAGGGTGGTAGGTCACCCTGGTCCTTTAACTCCAAGACAAGTAAGTGGGGTATTTTTGGATGAGGGAGAAACACTAAATCCATTGTTGAAATCTTGGGCAAAATTGTCAAGATTGGGATGGGAGGTTGCCCTCGTCCTCTACTTTTTGCTTTGTTAAAATTTGAACCTATTCATCGTCATCAACTCTGTTAGAATCTTTAGCTAGAATTCCTTAGTCAACTCTCTACACACAAAAAGAGAAGAAAAGGGGTTGGGGATAGGGGTTTGCCTTAGGTCAAGCCCAAGTTTAGGAGTTAACCTTGCAATTGAAATGATAATTGTAATGGAAATTAC
Organism: Cryptomeria japonica; assembly: GCF_030272615.1. Lineage (NCBI taxonomy): Eukaryota > Viridiplantae > Streptophyta > Pinopsida > Cupressales > Cupressaceae > Cryptomeria > Cryptomeria japonica. Next base: position 299,133,571 of record NC_081408.1, read on the forward strand.
AACAAGATACTTTCCTTTTGAGGGAAAGGATAAAAGTGAAATTGAATGCTTATAATTGAGAAGTATACCTTGATGAAGGTTTCTTGAATCCTCTTGCAAGGGTTTTAGGATGTCTCCATAGAAGGTTGGTCATGGATGTCATCTTGAATGCTTGAACTTAACTTCACTTCTCCAATGCTTGATGAATGCTTAATTTCTTGCTCACTTGAATTGAATTTTCTAGAGTGCAATTAGGATCATTAGACATCTTAGGTTTGAAATGAGAGGGATAGACCTCCTCTTATACCTAACTGTCTGAAAACTATTTGAATTTTTTGGAGTAGGTTGATAAGGGATCTAAATTCTCACTCACTTGATGTGACTATTATGAGGACCAAATTTGGGTCCTGATTGAGAGGACAAGGGTGCTATGGTGCCATGGTCTTGAGAATCGGGACTCAACTTTGGGACAAAGACATGATAGAATGTGCAAATGAAAATTTGTGAAGTGTGAGAGTACAATCAAAGTAGGCATTGGGAATCAGAAAATGAAATGCCAAGGTGATTTCTAGGTGAGGATTAGATTGTATGCAAATACAATTTATGATGCTACATGAATACTCATAGATCAATAAGAACCTTCCAAGCAACCATGCAAACCTATAATTGTCTGCATCTATAACACTCTAAATCAAATCTTACCACAACTCTACATACCAAAAATTTTGTTTTGACATTTAAAACCTACAAAATCATCTATATAAATTTGAAATCCATTCAAACATCTAGACATCCACGTTATACATGTAATCTAAAAAATGTAAATATAACACATCTACAAAACCCAACAATTGAAAATAAAAGATCATTGCAACTTAAACAAAAAGGCAAGTTGTCGAGGAGCTTAAAGCATATGAAGCACATCAGCTCCACAACTCACAAAGAGGTTAGTGGCTTATCTTCTAGTGCTTTCATGTAACCATAGGATACAACCATGAACCTAACATAAGCATTCCATTCTATAGTCCAAACAACTAATGTACCTCCATGTGACTAGGATGCCAATACCCAATCCAACATGAACACCTTCTCACCGAATATGACCACAAGGTAAAATAAAAAAACACCAAACAAGAGTATACACATATTATCAAATAAGATCTCTAGGTTACTAAACCATAACCAACTCCATGAAGATCCATAAAAATGAGCTTCAAATGTTGTGCATAGATCACATTGATAATATCAATGGTTTCCAAGCTCACAAATCTAAAAAACATATTTAACTCTGTAGACGTATAAAAATCCATATCGAAAAACAAATCCATATCGAAAAAAAATCCATATCGAAAGCAAAAATCCATATCAAGTTTCATATCGAAAAACAAAACCATATTGAAAGAGAAAATCCATATCAACTTGAAACAAATCCATATCAAATCAAGTTTCAAATCAAAAAACAAATCCACATCGAAAGAAAAAATCCATATCAACTTGAAATAATGAAAATCAAATCAAGTTTCATATCAAAAATAAAATCAATATGGAAATCAAAATTCAATCAACTTGAAACAACGACAATCAAAACAAGTTTCATATTGAATATGAAATCCATGTCGAGAAATCAAATCAAAAATCAATATCAAACAACTCATATCAGGAACCATATTGAAAATCATAGATCGAAACTCACAGAAATAAAAAATCCAAATCAATAGAAAATCGGGATCATCATTCAAATCAGTCAACTTGGAACTTCAACACCAAAAGAAAATTCAAACATCTATCAAAAAATCATGCATCAGCACAACAAACACAAAATTGGCTAAACAACCCATCCAAAAACACTTGGCAGAAACCTACCCACCCCAACCCATTTGCCTTCATCTATTTTCCCCTTGTAGCATCACCTTTCCTTTCTTTTCTAGCTACATTTTTTGGCCACGCGTTAAGAAATTTCCCCCATGCGCTAAGCTACCACCTATGTGCTAGCTAAACTTAGCTATGTGCTAAAGCCTTTACCCTATGTGCTAGGTTACCCTATGCACTACCCTGTTCTCTGCATGCACTACCCTGATAGCCCTATGTGCTAGGTTACCCTATGCACTACCCTATTCCCTGCATGCGCTACCCTATTGGCCCTATGCACTAACCTACCCTATGCGCTACTCTACACCTGCGACATGCTATCTGACATCACCTAGATGCTACCCTAGTTTTTAAACCCTACGTGCTAACAGTTTTAATGTATGCGCTACACGAGAGACCCGATATGCTAAACCACAAGAACCTGACCCAAAAAATAAAAAAACATGATCAAAATCAACAAAACAAAAAGCAAAAGGGGCAAAATTTAGATGACTTACACGTGGACCATACGTGGCGGGCCTCCGGTATCGTCGAACACACTCGAATCGGTGCGAAGCATAGGGAACCAACATTTGGTCACTCTCCAAATGTCACTCTCACCAAAAGTCAAAAGGCACAAATGATCTGAAGAAAATCAATTTTCACCTTTTTATAGGGTAAAAGTAAATTAGGGTTAGTAGGTGGGGCATGTATTTTGCTCATGCTCTCGCTTCTAACCCTAGCAAATGTCATTTTTCGGGAGATGAATCAATTGGCGCACATTAAACACAGATGACATTTTTCAAAATCCTTGATTCATCTCCCGAGGGGGTATTATCAACACCATTTATCAAATCTGGGGCACGACATCAACATCGACATTTTGACATCACATCAAATTTTGACAACACATCTATTTCTTTGAATCACCATGTGTACACACATCACTTCAAAGTGGGGCAAAATGTAGACGTATAAAAATGACCACTTTCCTAAATGAATATTTAATGTTCATTTTATTCTCATTCCTCTATTTAATTAAATTCAATTTAATTAAATCATCCACATTCATCTATTTGATTAAATATGTTATTCAATTTATTTAATTAAATTCACCTAGGCCCTTCATATCATTTAATTGAATAAATCACTTAATTTAATTAAATCCCATTTCTACTCTTTTTAATTAAATTTACATTTAATTAAATTATTCACTTCAAATAAATAAATCTAATTTATTTAAATCCTCCACTTGCATCTATTTTGTTGAAATAAAGCAATTTATTTTAATTAAAATTACCTTCCATCCACTTGCATTTTCCTACATCTCCCACTTGCCTCTCTAAAACCTTTCTAAATTCTTCTAATCCCTTCCAAATTAGCCTAACCCATCTACTATACATTGTCACGTCCCTAAACAAAGGGAAGTCACTTCTCAAACCCTCAAAGTCTTTGGAAACCATTAAAGGCTTTATGTCTTCAACAAATTAACCTTGAAAGTCTTCTAAACCATTAATGGTTAACTCAACCCTCTTGCATAATTAGAGACTTTCTCTCTAAGTCAGCCCTCATCTAACCCAAGGGTCTCATCAAGCATTCATTGCTTTGACCATGGTTATCCCTTTAACCCTTGTACAAGAGTTTACCCCCTGGGTAAAAGCTTTATCCAATGGGTAATCCTAACCTAACCTTAACCCTTACCTCCTAAGGTAACCTTCATGTCTTCTCAAGCATTTAATGCTTCTTACATCTCCTTTCAAGCAGTATTTTGTTGACAATTGTCACCATTTCATTGGTGAGAATTATAAACATGGATTGATAACTTTCAATCCTAGCCCTTGTTGAGATTATTCAATCTCAACCCTCCATTGCCCTATTTTCCCTATAAATAGAGCCAATTCCTTCTTCAAAACAATCAAGTCTTTAGCATCACACTTATACCCATTTTTATCAAGCATTCCAATCCCTCTTTGAATAGAAATAGTCTAATAAGCATTTTAGAAGTATTTCTCTTTATCATAATAATCATATTAAGCTATTATATCATGTTAGGATAGTTCTTTTACTAATCTTTTCATCTTATCATCACATACATACTAGTTTAATTCATATTTGTTAATATCATGCATATTTAGGATTGCATTCATGTTAGATTGATCAAAACATCCCTCATTCTCGTGATTGTCATCCCTAAGTCACTTTTCTCAGTGGTCTGAGAGCAAAGGCATTGGCTTAAGGGGTCTTGTGAGATAGAGAACAATGGAACATCTCTTGGGAAGTTGAGCTATTCTATACAGCTCCATAACTTACACCTAGAGTCCCATTAGTGTGTGGACTAGTCATGATTTCATAATTTTCATTTCATCGAGCCGCGTTTCTGGCATACATTTCTGGTGCCCACCATGAGGCATAACCCCATTTATCAAATCATTTTTTGATGCAGGACTAACTTTGTAGGTACGCAGAAAAATTGAATCAGCACGTGGCGAGCATCCTCAAGCACATCCAGTCAGTACTTTAGTGCATCTAGCAGACTGTTTAGCACATTTAAGCCATCTTTTAGCTCATCAAGACCTAACTTTAGTGCATATAATTTATGCTATTTCCTGTAGGTCTCAGCACTTTAATACATCAGTCTAGCGCATCCAGACAACAACTTGGTGCATCTAGTCCTTCGACTGGCGCATCAATCCCTTATTGTAGCATATAGGTTCCATTTTGCAGTGCATAAGAGACACAGGCCGAAAGCAAAATTGTAACAGAGACTTAAAATTAGACTTGTAGAAGTCCACAAAAAGAATATTTTTGATTTTTAACTGGTTTTACTGCAGGTAACTAACATTTGTTTGCAGGTTTGGAAGATTGTTTTCTTTTACTAAAGTTTTAGATGTTGAGTTAAAATTTTTGTATTTCTAACTTTGTTAAGTTAGTTATATAAAATTTTCTCCATTTCCTTATTAGTAAAATGAACTCATTTTCATTTTGGAGTACCTAAAAGGAACAACCTAAAAGGAACAACAAAACAAACTTTCCTTTTTGCAAGTTAGGCAAAACACTTAAGTTTTTGGGCTTAAAAAGAACAAAACAAACTTTGATTTCTGCAAAGCTTAAAACGAACCTCACCATCCTTTGGTATTTAAAAGGATCCATCTTATTTCTTGCATAAGTCAAAGAACCTCATCTTCAAAATTCTAGATAAGGCAAAAAGAGGGAAATCTTTCCCCTAATCAATTTCATTTTGTTGACCATCCCAAAAACTTTGCTTTGTTAACCAGGATTTCATTACTTAGCTTAAAAAAACCATTGATTTGGGAGATAAAAAGAACACCATGATTTTTTGGAGAAACATCTCCAAATATAAATTAACAAACCATTGCTTTGAAGGATAAAAAGAACATTTTTGTGCCTTGTCTCGAAAGTGAAAGGTATATGCTCTCCCCTTGATTGGGTGATCAAAAATCCAAACCACTCTTACGCTTTCAGTATTTCAATCAATAAATCCTTTAGTAGGCCTACCCTCCTAAGGAGATAAAAACTCTTAAAGCCATTATGGCCTGTGTGAGGGGAACAACCTAAGTGGGAAACAATTTTATCACCAAGTGTTCCAACCCACTATAATCAAAAGTGGAGGGTGACGAAAGACCCTTTCAACGGTTTCGCACAGTGATTAGCCTTCACCCAGTATCTTTACAATATGTAAAGCCTTTGTTCTAAAGGTTGAGAATCCTCTTGAGGGAGTTTATCACTGACGACCGAACAAGAAGCTTGATTATGAACCTTAGCATTAGAAGCTTTGAGCTGAGTTAGTATCTAGACATTGGCAATATCATAGTGCAAGGGTGGGAAAGAATCTGCCCCCAAGATTACTCACCATATATCTCCCAAGATAGCTACTCAATTGTGAAGCAATTCATTTTGGGTTAATTTCTGGCAAAAGGCAAAAAAATGGGCACCCCCTAGGGGGTGACACGACTGTTTGAGCTGACAAAGTATTGAGACTAGTGGGCTATGATATTGTTGATGACCGTTGAATAAAGAGTCTACCTTTGTATTATCTGTATCCAAACCTGTGAAAACATTGGGGATTTGAATAGATCCTCGCAGAACATACACTCTTTGTTTAGAATAGGCAAAAATGGTTATCTTTTTCATGTTGTGTTTACATTTTATACTTCAGAAAATCATCTCTCACAGTTAAGAAAGTTTTAAAATTTCCAGGGAAACCCACAAGCAAAACAAAACAGGCTAGTTTAGCATATAGGAACAACAACGTAGCGCATCTGAAGAAAAACTTAACGCGTCCAAGCTTAAACTTAGCGCATCCATTTTACGAAACAACGCAAAACAATCTGAACATTTGGTAACAAAACATTGGCACTTCTTGAAGACATATCAGTGCATTGAAACATCAGCCTAGCGCATTGGGGGCAAACAATAGCGCTTTAGGTCTAAACATTAGCGCATACTCGGACCAGATTAGCGCATAACCGTTACTGAAACAACAAAGGTCAAAACATTATTTTACCATGTAACAAGGACAACTTAGCACATTGGTTGTTTTAAACAACACGTCTCAGTCAAACTTTAATGCCTCTAGTTTATGTCTTAGCGCATAGAGAAAACTGTGAAAATAGAGAGCAAACTAAACTTTTTTTGAAAATTTTAAACAACAGTTTGAAAAACCCTTTTGGATCCTTAGTCGACTTCATCACGCAAAACTTGAATTAGAACATCGAAACTATTCCAAAAAAATCAAACAAGACATTCTTAGAGAAAAAGTTGTCAAAACTCCAAACTAGCTAAGGATAACACTCTCTCCTATCAAAATCAGGTAACATCATCTCACTAATCAAAAGGTCCTCCAATTAAATGGATTCTATCATCAAAACATACCTAGTTTAAACCTAAGTTGTCAAATAAAGTTTCCATATTAGGAAAGCTCTTATTCCATATCATTTGACGCACTTTGTCGTGAGGGGGCATCTAAACCTTCATTTGATAAAAGTAGACTTAAGTTTTCAAACAAAGTATCATAATCCAAACAAATCAAAGGAGACCGTTGATCACCTTGGTATGACCATTCCTCATATTTTGAGAAGAAAAAGTCTTCATCCCAACTCTAAGTTAAAGAAACGACATCGTAGTCCCCAGAAACTTGCTAAAAGGAATATATTTTTCTACATCAATTGCCAACTCTTCAAATCTCATCGCACATTTCTTCGTCATATGTGCTTATATCTTCAAGACAATTCAAATGAATTTGATGAAGAGCCATTAAGAAGTAGAGCCTTTTGCCAAAATTAGCATTCAACCAACACCTAAATCATGGAGGAAAGATCAATCTAGATTTCCTTCCAGAAGTTTGCATCACTTATAACATACCTCGATTTGTACCACCAACCCCCAAATAACACACAAAAGAGGAATTCATCCCCTTTGTCACAGAAAGTTTCTACGAGATGCCCGTTCTCACTTGCTCTCAATGAAACAAGCAAAGCAAACCACAACCAGAGTCTAGTATGGGTCGAAGATTATCAAATCCTTTTGAGTATCCAAATCTAGAAGACACAAAAATTTCTGAGGAGCTCCTCCAAGAATGTCAAGAAAGTGCATCATTTCAAAAACTTGTGGAAAAAATCATAGAGGCCGACAAAGAAAAATACTTGCTCATGCTAACAAGAAAAGGAGTTAGGATCCCTGAAGACTTCGATACTGACGTCTTTAGAACAAGGTCTCAAAATTATACTTATCAAGAACAACAAAGAGAAGAGGAAGCACGTGACCTTGAGAAAAACATACCTAAACAAAACATACCAAAGCACACACATACCCAAACTAGGGATAACGAGAGCGAGGGACTCTTCCCTTGGCAAGAAAATGCCCCCTTGGTTACTCTCACACAACAAATACAAATGCTACAGACAAATGCAGGACATGCAACAGGGGACAATAGTGTGGTATTCCCTAAATGAAATTTGTCCTTACCCTTTTGACAGGAGGTTAAACATGATACCTTTTCCCCCGAATTCACATATTCCCAAATTTGACAAATATGATGGTAAGGGCAATCTTCATGATTATGTTCAGGATTTTTGTACCATGAGCCTTGAATTTGCCCATGATGACACCTATTTGATGAGGCTATTCCCCAGAAGCTTGGGAGGACAAACAATGGAGTGGTTATCTAGACTCACACCTCCTGTCAGATCCTTTGAGTTAGTCAGCAACATTTTCACTCAATACTCCTACATTATTCAATATGCAATCACCATGCTAGACGCCTGCAATACCAAACAGAAAAACAATGAGAGATTCATGGTGTTTCTTCAACGTTGAACACATATGGTTTCAAGATATCCTTGAGATGTGCCTGAAAAAGAAAAGATGGAAATTTTCATCGACAATCTTAATAGTGAGATGAGTTACATACTCAAACTCCAATGCACACCATCTTTTGCCAAATTGATCAAAAATGGAATCCAAGTAGAGGAGACATGTATCAAGAAAGTAACAATGAAGTTCTTTAAAGAAGGAACTAATTCATCCAACTCTCATTTTAATAACTAGAACAACAACAACAACAAATTAGACAAATCCAGGTTCTAGACCATAAACAAAAATACTGGAAATGAAGGAGGAAATGATACTAATGATATAAAGTCCAAAAACCCAATATTGGCTTTATCAGGTAATCCTCAGGCTACCAAGGCACTAATACTTATGCACCCAATACCAACCCAGAACCTTCAAATGCGAACAATACCAACAATACCCAAAACAACAACACAAATCGAGAACCTAATCCTAATTCAAGGGGTAACACCAACAACTTTCCAAATAAATGCATTTACACACCATTGGGGAAATCATTGGAATCAACATTCAGAGAACTCATGGCAAACAAGATTATCACATTACCGGCTATAAACAACTTTTAACCCCAAGTCAAACCACCTTTGGGGAATGACTCACACTTCTATGGTTTCCATCGAAACAAAGGACATCAAACAAATGACTGCATGAGGCTTAAAAACATTGTTCAAGACATGATTGATAGAGGTGATTTAACGGTCGATGGTCTCAAGACAAATGGTTATCATGGTGCCTTTAAAAATCCTCCTCCAAATTACAAGGATGGAGTTTCTACATCAAACGATGCATGAGATCACATTAATCACATACAATAACACTGTGAATCATATATCAACAGATGACAATCAAGTAAATCTCTTTAAAATCAGGGACAAATGTGAACATGAATCGATCAATGTAACCGCCAGAGCTCAAAATTATGTCTTGAAAGGGAATACATCAATAGCAACCACTATCCCCAAGACTCAATATGATTTGGTAAGTCAACTACATAGAACTCTTGTTCAAATATCCATACTTGAGTTATGAAAACTTTCACCAAAATATAAAGACATGTTTGAACAAGCACTATTGGAAACAAATGTACCTCAAGATCTGGATATTGACAAATTTCAAGCCATGGTGGCTCACATGACAGGGCCTCATCATCTCACCTTTTCTGAGTAGGATAATATCTCATTGGGCCATCCACATAATACTCCCCTTCACATTGAAGTCTTGGTCTACAAACATCAAGTTAAAAGAGTATTAATAGATGGAGGAGCTGGGGTCAATATTTGTACCTTAAAACTTATCTATGCATTAGGCTTCTTTGAGCAATCTATTGATCCACACAAAAAGATCACCATCAAAGCATATGATGATAAAGAAAGATCATCCAAGGGAACAGTAATATTACCTATTCAGGTAGGACCGATACAAAGGGACACTATGTGCCAAGTCTTAGACATAGACCTCACATATAATATTTTACTGGGTCATCCTTGGATACATGAAATGCAAGCGATACCCTCAACCTACCACCAGTGTGTTAAATTCCCTTATAATGGGCAAGATATTTCTATATCAGCAAATAATAACTCCTTTCAACATTGCAATGCTATGGGGGTAGCCCAAGATAGCTTAGTTCCACATAACAAGGAAAAATAAAATTCTTCAGCAACGGATCATCATCAAGAAAAGCTCAAATCTTTATCCATGGATTTTAAACAAAAGATGAAAATCAAAGAGAAAGGCATGGGAGAATACTCTTTTGAACTCATGTGTCTAACCAACTTACCAGCATCGCCAAAATCTCATGGACAACCTTCTACATCAACACATCAAGAAACACAACCCATCACCAAATTTGATGGCAAATTTATCTAATTGGGCACACTAGCACATGAATCAGAAGAAAAGGACATCTTTAGTTGGCTATACAAGGATGAAGAAGAAGTTAGAGATGCTACTATGGAAGTAGCTATACCAACACAACAGTATGGGAAGGGATACCTAATCATGCAATGGATGGGGTATAATGGCAAAGGACCTATTGAAAAGCGTCGAGAAGGCATCACAGAGCCATTAGATTCTCCTTCACAGTTTTCTAGAGACAAAATATGATCAGGCTATGGACACACTCTACCCCCAAAGTAGAAACCAAATAAATATCAAAAACCTCAGTGGAAATCAAAGAAGAAATACAAGGAGGACTCATGGTAGGAGGCACTACATGAATCAACGGAAACAATAAGGAAAACACGAGAACACCAGGAAAAAGAGAAACAAGAGGAATTGGCCATTCATAGAGAAGAAGCATCATATGTAGAAGTACATCACATTCAAGAACCTATTCCAAACAAAGCGGAATTGCCCCCTGAGGAAATCACTACTCCCCAAGGAGAGACAATATATGAGCAGATGCAAAGAGTACAAGCATGATCTGATACGAAATTAGAGAAAACTATCAAACTAGTATCAATCATCAGGGACCTATTTTCACCCTACAACATACCTATCCACAACACTGAAATAATCTGGGAGAACACTTCTGAGATTGATTCAAATGACTATGAATGGGGTAGCTATTCAAATGTTACTAAAGATATTCCTCAAAATACGAGTCATATACCCCTTTCTCAAGAAGAACAAGGCACAGAGTCTAGGCTACTTGAATTTGGTCCATAAAATATCTATGACGCCAAAGAAAATGAGCAACGATATTATGAGCGAGTCTACACGGAAGATGATACCATCGAAGACCTTGACAAAATCATTAACTTATTCAATATCCCAACCAACCTTGATGATACCTCCATCATGACACTTACCACAACTGAACTCGACCCACCCAATGACTCTTTGCCACTTGTCTTTCCTGATCTCATAGACTGGGATGAACCTGAAAACCATGACATACCTATTTTCCTAGATAATTATTCCATTATCCATTAGCTATGTACTGTCAACCCAAAAATAGGCTCTACCAGCAAACAAAGTAATGACATCTCCAATCACAAGAGTGCCAAGTCTCTTAGTCGCAAAAATGAAAGAAATAATGGATCTATTGCTGAAAACTAGTCAATGGCAGCACTAGATCACAAAAAAGTAAAAATAAAGGACGCATCTGAGGGTGAAAACCTTTTTACAACACCTAAAGATGGGAGTCTTAACACTCTTCCTGAACACTATCAGGAGCGATCACCCATATTGATTGAGCCCACTCAATCAATCAACATTGGTACAAAAGAGGCAGCCAAAAACATACACCTAGCACAATCTCTGACAGAGGAAGAAAAACTAGAGTTTATCAAATTCTTCAAAGAAAAGAAAATCAATTTTGCTTGGTCCTATGCAGATATGCCCGAGATTGATCCACACTTAATCATGCATCACTTATCTATTGCTCCAAAAGCTAAGCCAGTTAAGCAAAAATTGAGAAAGATGAATCCACATGTAGAACTCATGGTCAAAGCTGAACTAAAGAAACTATTTGAAGTTAGATTTATTCGACCTATAGACTATGCTGAATGGATTTCAAACATCGTGCCAATTTCAAAACCAGATGGTAGCATCAGGATATGCACCGATTTTAGGGATGTCAACAAAGCCTTTCCAAAGGATGACTTTCCTTTGCCCAGCATTGACATAATTGTAGACCTCATAGCAGGCCATGCAATGCTATCATTAATGGACGGTTTTTTTGGCTATAATCAAAACAAGATAGATCCAAAGGATCAAGATAACACAATTTTCACTTGTCCTTGGGGAACGTATTGTTAGAATGTCATGCCTTTTGGCTTAAAGAATGCTGGGGTAGCTTATCAAAGAGAAATGATGATAATCTTTCATGATATGATGCATACCTTCATGGAGGACTATGTGGATGATTTACTAGCTAAGTCATTTACCCAGGCAGAACATTTGGGCATATTAGAGAAAATATTTAAAAGATTGGAGAAATTCCAAGTTAGGCTCAACCCTAAGAAGTGTATCTTCGGGGTAATATCAGACAAGTTATTAGGCTACATCGTTTCATCAAAAGACATTGAAGTAGATCCAAAAAAGGTACATGCCATCATGGAGATGCCACCTCCTAAGAACATTAGCCAACTCAGATCTCTACAAGGATGACTCCAGTCAAACAGGCGATTCATCACCCAACTAGCAGATAAAAGTCTACCATTCAATCATTTGCTACATAAGAATGTACCATTCAGATGGGAAGATAAATGTGCAGAATCATTCTATCAAATCAAGTAATATCTAATGAACCCACCAGTTTTGCTACCCCCAATAGTAGGAAAGCCCCTTATTCTCTACATATCAACAATGGACATATTACTAGGGGCACTATTAGCACAAGAAGACCAAGAAGGCAAGGAATGAGCTATCTATTACATCAGTAGAACTTTAAATGGATATGAGCTGAATTATACATTCATTGAGAAGGCTTGTTTAGCAGTGGTATTCGCTTCTCAAAAGTTTTGACACTACATGCTAGCTCACATGATCAAGCTAGTAGCAAAAAATGATCCTCTAAAGTATTTACTTAGCAAAGCAGCTCTCACAGGCAGATTGGATAAATGGGTCATGATTCTTAGCGAATTTGATATCCACTACATAGAGTGTCGGGCTATCAAAGGATAGGTAATTATAGATCAATTAGCTGAAGCACCACTACCAGATAAACAACCAATGGAGGTCAAATTTCTTGATAGGGATGTCCTTACTGTTACCACCAACCAATGGACACTGTACTTTGATGGTTCCTACACTCAACATGGTTCAGGTGTCAACATTCTATTCGTCACTCCTGGAGGACACACCATACAAAGATCTTATAGACTCATGTTTCAATGCACAAATAACATTCCTGAGTATGAGGCACTAGTCATAGGAATAAAAATGGTCATGGAATGGAGAATCACAGAACTGAAAGTCTATGGAGATTGCCAACTAGTCATAAATTAGATCAATAATGACTACTAGACAAAAGATGACAAGCTGCTGCCATAAAAATGAATGGTGGATGACTTCAAATAGTATTTTGTACACATCACCTTCAAGCAAATAGCAAGGTTGGACAACAGAGTAGCCGATGCAATGGCTACTATCGCTTCACTACTACAAATTCTAGAGCAACAGAGTCGTTATGAGTTTCTAGTAGAGCAACTGTTTTCCCCAACCTATGACAATTCCGCATCCCATGTTATCTATGCCTTAACTATTTCAGACTCTCCTTTATACGGAACAATATATGAGTATCTTAAAACCAATACCCTACCCATTGACCTATCTCAAAACCAAAAATGTAACTTTATCCGGCAAGATGCCCATTATACCCTCACTGGTGATACTCTTTACCATCAAGGTTTAGATGGTACTCTTCTTCGGTACCTCGATCGTAATGAATCTGACTTTGCTTTACACGAGCTTCTTGAAGGTATCTGTGGTACACATTCAAGTGGTCCTACTCTTGCTAAAAAATTCTAAGAATGGGATATTACTAGTTGACGATGGAAAAAGACTCTTATCAATTTGCAAAGAAATGTCCTAAGTGCCAAATCCATGGCAATCTTATACATGCACCAACATAGGAATTACATCCATTTACAACATCTTGGCCCTTTTGTCAGTGGGGACTAGACTTAGTAGGAAAAATACACCCCTCATCTTCAAATGGACACAAGTTCATTATCACTACTACAAAGTATTTTACAAAATGGATTGAAGTAGTCCCAATGACCTCTGTCACTGGAAAACAAATTGCCTCTTTTATTCTCAATTATATGATCTGTGGATACAACATTCCCAGTTCTATCATCACAGATATTGGACATCCCTTCAAAAACCAATATGTGTGAGAACTATGTGAACGATTCAAAATCCAACATCGTTTCTCTATGCCTTACTACCCATAGGGGAATGGTCAAGCAGAGGCATCAAATAAAACAATATTGAAAATCCTCAAGAAAACAGTAAATGATGTAGGAAAGGATTGGCATGTGCAACTCAATTTGGCACTTTGGGCATACAAGACTAGCATCAAGACACCTATAGGAGCTATGCCATATTCATTGGTGTATGGATCAGAAGCAATCCTACCTCTTGAGGTATAAATTCCATCACTCAGAGTATCTTTGAAAAGTCTCGTTCCAGATGAGGAGTATTACATAAATAGATTACAAGAACTAGAGCTTCTGGATGAAAAATGACAACATGCCTATAATCACCTAAAAGCATACTAGTAGCACATGTGCAGAAGCTACAACCATAGAGTCATCCCACGACATTTTAAAATCAGTGATCTTGTGTTCAAAGAAAATCCTATAAATCAACAGGATCGAGAAAAGAAGGGCATGTTTGAACCTAATTGGTTGGGTCCCTATGTCATCATCTCAGCCTATGGATCAGGTGCCTATTAGCTAACAACTTCAGAAGGTGATGTGCTCGATGAACCAACCAACATCATCCATCTGAAGAAATACTATACTTGAGTGGTCTAAATGCACAAAAAAATTGAAAAATGCAAAAAAAAAAAAATCAAAACAAGAAAGAGGTGCAATAAAAACAAATTGTGAAAACCTAGAAACAGGCACTACTTGTGAGGGAAAAACTCCTCTATCTATCTTTCCTCATATATTTTTTATCAGAAGTCAAAAACCCCTGGCCATCGCCCAACACTTTATCAAACTAGCATTATCCAAGACACACTTAGCGTAGTCACTATCCTTGCTTATCTGAATATCAGTTCCTCATACCCCACCATGGCTTGGTAATCACTTTACATATCCACATCAATCAGCATCTATAACTAGGGGAAAAATTCTTTCGACTTCAAGGAAATTTTGACAAACAAGCAAGAAAAAACTCCAGCAGCCAAGAAAACAAAACACTGATCCAATTAACAACTTCAAAACACATGATGGATGATTTTCTGAAGTATAATTTTTTTGCATCTTGCATGAAGTTTTGACTATTTTTTCACTTGAACTTGTTGACTTATTGGATCCCCTAAATCTTCCTAATGATGCATCGAGCTAGAGAAAGTGGTTGGGGACTCCAATTTTTTTAGTTTTTTGTTTGTGAGGCGATCATTTATACTGTGCAAAGACTTGTCTCAAGAGGTGATTCAAAATATATCACTAAATACATTATTCCACTTTGCGCATACAAATGGTTAAATCTTGTCTGTTTATATGCAAGCAACACTCAGGTCATCTTGGTTCAATTATACCTCGATACTTATGCCATCTTGCAATATTAAAATCCATGTAAATTTTTCTCAGGTCATTATGGCTCAATTATACCATTATGTTTGTATAAATTTTCAACATATCAACAACTCAATGATGATCAACACAAAGAAAGCAAAAATATGTGACTATTCGGGAATGACAAACAATAGAATGAGGATGATCAAATAGTTGCATATCATTTTACCAATTAGTTGCATATCATGAAAAATTTGCATTTAGTCACAACATATCATTATCATACATCTCATTTTCAAGATACATCTTACAACATATCATTATCATACATGTCATTTTCAAGATACATCTCACAACATATCATTATCATACATCTCATTTTCAAGATACATCTCACAACATATCATTATCATACATCTCATTTTCAAAATACATCTCACAACATATCATTATCATACATCTCACAGTATATCATTATCATACATCTCATTTTCAAGATACATCTCACAACATATCATTAGCATACATCTCATTTTCAAGATACATCTCACAACATATGATTATCATATATCTCACAAATCATATCACATTGCATCATACAATCATATCTATCAAAATTAAATTAAACGCATTTATCTAAGCATTGCATCATCATCATAAAACCAACACATCAATGCATAAATAATCATCCATCAAAAAATGCATCACATGTGGATCGGAAAATCGGTGTTGTCTATATATCTCAAAAGTGATCAAATATGTAAAAGATGTCATGTCTGTCCAAAAACAACACAATGATCAAAATAAAATAGAGACAAAGTCTCTCAGGTATGACTATCCCCTGAGGCTGATGGTCTACCTCAATGAGTTTGCCTAGATCGAATGGATCTCACCGCAATATAGCTCAGAGCTCTATGATCTCTAGGAACCACCTCCTCATATAGACGCCTATAGTACTCAACCTCTTTGGTTGGATACTACATCTCTCTCAATGTCTCTCTCATAGAACCACCAACTGCCACTCTCTCTAGGCTATCCGCTTGAGCCTCTGTTCGGCCTAAGCATTCCATCACTGTATCCTGCTCTGCGGTAACTTGCATAATCTAATGTTGTTGTGCTAGTACTTGTGCCTAAAGCTACTACACTGACAACTTTAAGGTTTTAATTTGTGCATCCTCTAGATGGGTGGGTACCCACATCTAAATAGGTACTTGTCTCATGCTACCCCCTATCCCTTTCCCTGTCCTAGGCACCGGTGGAGGTAACACATCTGATCTCCTCCTCTGGGTCGGATGACTAAACTCATCCATCCCATCCATAGCTGCTATAACCTCTCTTGCTCAGCCAGATCCACCAAATCTCCCCTCCCTCCCTCACCAATTGCTCATCTGACTACTCCAACCCTCCCTCCATCTCCACCTCCTCCCCTCCCTCCATCTCCACCTCCTCTCCTCCCTCTATCTCCTCCATCTCCTCCTCTATCTCCTCATCTCCCTCTACCTCCTCCCCTACCATCTCCTCCATCATCCCCTCCACCATCCCCAAATCCCTCCTCAAGCTCCTCTCCCTCCTCTCTCCATCTCCCTAGCCTCTTGGTCTACTCATCCTCATCATAATCAAAAGCGGGAATCATCTCCGCTAGATCAGATACCCGTGCTACAACATGAGCCACGAAGAACACTGCAAACTCCTTTGTCATACCTGCATCTACCATCCCATACCAATAGTCCCATATCTATCTGACCAAATGCATATACTCATCCACTGTCATTGCACTATCAATAGCCGGACCCCACTCTGGCACATCCTGCCTCCGACGAGCATATAAGCATGCTCCCTACGGTATGCCCTGCTATCGACCATATTGTCGCTGAACTTGGCTGTGGAAGAACCTCTCAATGAAAAAAGGCATCTGCTCTATCAAAAATCGTGACATGTATATATAGGGCATCTCTAGCCCATCCTCTGCCCAGACCTCACACTCCATATACAATCTCTGGATAACCGTATCAATGTCATCCAACACCCTCCTCCAATGCTCTAGCTTGTCTAGCTTACACTGGACAACTATCCCTGTGTATCCATATACATAAGCCTGACCAATTGGCCTATCCCTGTTTGCAAGTGGCCTTGCTACAGGAATGTGCTCCCAAGCCCACATTTGTAACAATGTGACCCCAACCGATAAACTATTGTATCCTAAGTATACCACCTGATGCAAATCTCTATATAGATGGGCCAACATGCACAACCCCCAAGCAAACCAGTGACCCTATGTCATCATATCCTCCAGAACCAACCCCCATCCCACTGCCAGTCCCTTTGACCTATGGTTGGGACACAAAAAGACACCTACAAAACCTACCAATACTGATGGTAGTGGGGCATAATCAAAGTCTATGAACTCCTACCAAGGGATCTCATATCCGCAAATACGCTCATCATGGAAAATCCAGCGAAGTGCCTCTGTCCCATCCTCCTCGGTCTTCTCATAAGGCAATAATGCCCCTACCATAAGAATCCATAGAATCTGGTAAGTCCTCTGTAGTGACTGTGATCTCACTCATAGCCAAGTGAAAGGTGTTGGTGTCTCTATGCCACCTCTCTGCCAATGCTATCAGTAAACCCTGGTCAATGATATACCGAGGCATGTCCAACAAAGTGGACAACCCACATCTCTCAATGATATCTCTATCCGCCTATGTCAATTGTGGAATCAGAGACCATGGCCTTGGAAATCGCTCTCACAACTGCAGAACACCAAGCCATTCCTGTAACAAACAAAATAGATCCAAATATCAGTTCCCACATCTATCCGATATATCCAATCATAATTTCATATCAACTTGAAACAAATCCATATCAAATCAAGTTTCATATCGAGAAACAAATACATATCGAAAGCAAAAATCCATATCAACTTGAAACAAATCCATATCAAATCAAGTTTCATATCGAAAAATAAATCCATATCGAAAGAAAAAATCCATATCAACTTGAAATAACGAAAATCAAATCATGTTTCATATCAAAAATCAAATCAATATCAAAATCAAAATTCAGTCAACTTGAAACAAGGACAATCAAAACAACTTTCATATTGAATATCAAATCCATATCGAGAAATCAAATAAAAAATTCATATTGCACAACTCATATCAGGAACCATATCGGAAATTATAGATCAAAACTCACAGAAATCAAAAATCCAAATCAAAAGAAAATCAGGATCATCATTCAAATTAGTTAGCTTGGAACTTCAACAGCAAAAGAAAATTCAAACATCTATCAAAAAATCAAGCATCAGCACAACAGACACAAAATTGGCTAAACAACCCATCCAGGAACACTTGGCAGAAACCTACCCACCCCAACCCATCTACCTTCATCTATTTTTCCCCCGCAACATCACCTTTCCTTTCTTTTATAGCTACATTTTCTGGCCACGCGCTAAGAAATTTCCCCCATGCACTAAGCTGCCACCTTTGCGCTAGCTAAACTTAGCGACACACCAAAGCCTTTACCCTATGCGCTACCCTGTTAGCCCTATGCGCTAGGTTACCCTATGCACTGCCCTATTCCTTGTATGTGCTACCCTGTTGGTCCTATGCACTACTCTACACCTGCAATGTGCTATCCGACATCACCTAGATGCTACCCTAGTTTTTAAACCCTACGCACTAACGGTTTTATCGTATGCACTACGCGAGAGACCCGATGTGCTAAACCATGAGAATCCAACCCCAAAAATAAAAACACAATCAAAATCGACAAAACAAAAAGCAAAAGGGGCAAAATTTAGATGACTTACATGTGGACCATACGTGGCGGGCCTCCGGTATTGACGAATGCGCTCAAATTAGTGTGAAGCATAGGGAACCGACATTTTGTCACTCTCCAAATGTCACTCTCACCAAAAGTCAAAAGGCACAAATGATCCAAATAAAATCACTTTTCACTTGTTTATAGGGTAAAAGTAAATTAGGGTTAGTAGGTGGGGCATGTATTTTGCTCGTGCTCTCAATTCTAACCCTACCAAACATCATTTTTTGGGAGATGAATCAATTGGTGCACATTAAACACAGATGACATTTTAAAATGCGATCAAATCTACAAACTATTATCAAATCAACAACTTTTTCAAAATCCTTGATTCATCTCCCAAGGGGGCATTACCAACACCATTTATCAAATCCGAGGCATGACATCGACATCGACATTTCAACATCACATCAAATTTTGATGACACATCAATTTTCTTTGAATCAACATGTGCACACACGTCACTTCAAAGAGGGGCAAAATGTAGACGTATAAAAATGACCACTTTCCTAAATGAATATTTAATGTTCATTTTATTCTCATTCCTCTATTTAATTAAATAATCCACATTCATCTATTTGATTAAATAAGTTATTCAATTTATTTAATTAAATTCAACTAGTCCCTTCATATCATTTAATTGAATAAATCACTTATTTTAATTAAATCCCCTTTCTACTCTTTTTAATTAAATTTACATTTAATTAAATTGTTCACTTCAAATAAATAAATCTAATTTATTTAAATCCTCCACTTGCATCTACTTTGTTGAAATAAAGCAATTTATTTTAATTAAAATTACCCTCCATCCACTTACATTTTCCTACATCTACCACTTGCCTCTCTAAACCCTTTCTAAATTCTTCTAATCCCTTCCAAATTAGCCTAACCCATCTACTAAACATTGTCACATCCCTAAAAAAAAGGGAAGTCACTTCTCAAACCCTCAAAGTCTTTGGAAACCATTAAAGGCTTTATGTCTTCAACAAATTAACCTTGAAAGTCTTCTAAACCATTAATGGTTAACTCAAACCTCTTGCATGATTAGAGACTTTCTCTCTAACTCAACCCCCATCTAACCCGAGGGTCTCGTCAAGCATTCATTGCTTTGACCATGATTATCCCTTTAACCCTTGCACAAGAGTTTACCCCTTGGGTAAAAGCTTTATCCAATGGGTAATCCTTACCTAACCTTAACCCTTACCTCCTAAGGTAACCTTCATGTCTTCTCAAGCATTTAATGCTTCTTACATCTCCTCTCAAGTAGTCTTTTGTTGATAATTTGTCACCATTTCATTGGTGAGAATTGTAAACATGGATTGATAACTTTCAATCCTAGCCTTTGTTGAGATTATTCAATCTCAACCCTCCATTGTTTCCCTATAAATAGAGCCCATTCCTTCTTCAAAATAATCAAGTCTTTAGCATCACACTTATACCCATTTTTATCAAGTATTTCAATCCCTCTTTGAATAGAAATAATCTAATAAGCATTTTAGAAGTATTTCTCTTTATCATAATAATCATATTAAGCTAGTATATCATGTTAGGATAGTTCTTTTACTAATCTTTTCATCTTATCATCACATACATACTAGTTTAATTCATATTTGTTAATATCATGCATATTTAGGATTGCATTCATGTTAGATTGATCAAAACATCCCTCATTCTCATGATTGTCATCCCTAAGTCACTTTGCTCAGTGATCTGAGAGAAAAGGCATTGGCTTAAGGGGTCTTGTGAGATAGAGAACAATGAAACATCCCTTGGGAAGTTGAGTTATTCCATACAACTCCATAACTTGCACCAAGAGTCCCATTGGTGTAAGAACTTGTCATGATTTCATAATTTTCATTTCATCGAGCCGCTTTTCCTGCATACATTTCTATCACCCACTGTGGGGCATAACCCCATTTATCAAATCATTTTTGATGCAGGACTAAATTTGCACGTACACGGAAAATTTGAATCAGCGCGTGGTGAGCATCCTCTAGCGCATTCGATTAGTAGTTTAGCGCATTTGGAGGACTGTTTAGCACATTTAAACCATCTTTTAGTGCATCAAGACCTAACTTTAGCGCATAGCATTTATGCTATTTCCTATAGGTCTTGACGCTTTAATACATCAGTCTAGCACATCCAGACAACAGCATGGTGCATCTGGGCCTTCGGCTAGCGCATCAATCCCTTTTTGTAGCAATAGGTTCCATTCTATAATGCATAACAGACACAAGCCAAAAAAAAAATTGTAACAAAGACTTAAAATTAGACTTGTAGAAGTCCACAAAAAGAATTTTTTTGATTGATAACTGGTTTTACTGCAGTTAACTAACATTTGTTTGCAGGTTTGGAAGATTGTTTTTCTTTTACTAAAGTTTTAGACGTTGAGTTGAAAATTTTGTATTTCTAACTTTGTTAATTTAGCTATATAAAATTTTCTCCATTTCCTTATTAGTAAAATGAATTCATTTTCATTTTGGAGTACTTAAAAGGAACAACAAAACAAACTATCCTTTTTGCAAGTTAGGAAAAACACTTAAGTTTTTGGGCTTAAAAAGAACAAAACAAACTTTGATTTCTGAAAAGCTTAAAATGAACCTCACCATCCTTTGGTATTTAAAAGGATCCATCTTATTTCTTGCATAATTCAAAGAACCTCATCTTCAAAATTCGAGATAAGGCAAAAAGAGGGAAATCTTTCCCCTAATCGATTTCATTTTGTTGACCATCCCGGAAACTTTGCTTTGTTGACCAGGATTTCATTACTTAGCTTTAAAAAATCATTGATTTGGGAGTTAAAAAGAACACCATAAATTTTTGGAGCAACATCTCCAAATAGAAATTAACAAACCATTGCTTTGAAGGATAAAAAGAACATTTTTGTGCCTTGTCTTGAAAGTGGAAGGTATATGCTCTCCCCTTAATTGGGTGATCAAAAATCCAAACCACTCTTATGCTTTCAGTATTTCAAGCAATAAATCCTTTAGCAGGCCTACCCTCCTGAGGAGCTAAAAACTCTTAAAACCATTACAGCCCGTGTGAGGGGAACAACCTAAGTGGGAAACGACTTTATCGCCAAGTGTTTCAACCCACTATAATCAAAAGTGGAGGGTGATGAAAGTCCCTTTCAACGGTTTCGTGTAGCGATTAGCCTTCCCCCAGTATCTTTATGATATGTAAAGCCTTTGTTCTAAAGGTTGGGAAGCCTCTTGAGGGAGTTTATCACTGACGACTGAACATGAAGCCTGATTACGAACCTTAGCATTAGAAGCTTTGAGGTGAGTTAGTATCCAGACATTGACAATATCATAGTGCAAGGGTGGGGAAGAATCCACCCCCAAGATTACTCACCATATATCTTCCAAGATAGCTAATCAATTGTGAAGCAATTTACTTTGGGTTAATTTCTAGCGAAAGGCAAAAAAATGGGCGCCCCCAGGGTGTGACACGACTGTTTGAGCTGATGGAGTATCGAGACTAGTGGGCTATGATATTGTTGATGACCCTTGAATAAAGAGGTTGGCTAAATTTTATTATTTGTATTCAAACCTATGAAAACATTGGGGATTTGAACACATCCTCACAGAACATACACTCTTTGTTTAGAATAGGCAAAAATGGTTATCTTTTTCATGTTGTGTTTACATTTTATACTTCAAAAAATCATCTCTCAGAGCTAAGAAAGTGTTAAAATTTTCAGGGAAACCCACAAGCAAAACAAAACAAGGCAGTTTGGTGCATAGGAACAACAGCCTAGCGCATCTGGAGCAAAACTTAGCACGTCCAAGCTTAAAATTAGCGCATCCATTTTGAGAAACAATGCAAAACAATCTGAACATTTGGTAACAAAACATTGGCACTTCTTGAAGACATATCAGCGCATTGAAACAACAACCTAGTGCATTGCGGGCAAATAATAGTGCTTTAGGTCTAAACATTAGCGCATACTCGGAATAGATTAGCGCATAATCATTACTTAAATAGCAGAGGTCAAAACATTGTCTTAGCGTGTAACAAGGGAAGCTTAGCACAATGGTTGTTTTAAACAGCACGTCTGAGTCAAACTTTAGCGCATCCAGTTTTTGTCTTAGCGCATAGAGAAAACTGTGAAAACAAAGAGAAAAGTAAACTTTTTTTGAAAATTTTAAACAACAGTTTGAAAAACCCTTTTGGATCCTCAGTCGAGTTCATCAGGAAAAACTTGGATCAGAACATCAAAACTATTCCAAAAAAATCAAACAAGACATTCTTAGAGAAAAAGTTGTCAATACTCTGAAACTAGTTAAGGATAACACTCTCTGCTATGAAAATCAGGCAACATCATCTCACTAATCAAAAGGTCCTCCAATTAAATGAATTCTATCATCAAAACATACCTAGTTTAAACCTAAGTTGTCACTTCGAGTTTCCATATCGGGAAAGCTCTTATTCCATATCATTTGACGCACTTTGTCGTGAGGGGGCATCTAAACCTTCATTTGATAAAAGTAGACTTAAGTTTTCAAACAAAGTATCATAATCCAAACAAATCAAAGGAAACCATGATCACCTATGTATGACCATTCCTCATATTTTGAGAAGAAAAAGTCTTCATCCCAACACTAAGTTAAAGAAATGACAACCTAGTTCCCAAAAACTTGCTAAAAGGAATAGATTTCTCTACATCAATTGCCAACTCTTCAAAACTCATCACACATTTCTCTATCATATGCGCTTATATCTTGAAGACAAGTCAAACAAATTTGATGAAGAGCCATTGAGAAGTAGAGCCTTTTGCCAAAAATCAGCCTTCAGGCAACGCCTAAATCATGGAGGAAAGATCAATCCAGCTTTCTTCCCAAAAGTTTGCATCACTTATAACATACCTCGATTTGAACCACCAACCCCCAAACAACACACAGAAGAGGAATTCATCCCCTTTGTCAGAAAAAGTTTCTACTAGATGTCTGTTGTCACTCGCTCTCAATGAAACAAGCAAAGCAAACCACAACCAGAGTCCAGTATGGGTTGAAGATTATCAAATCCTTTCGAGTATCCAGATGTAGAAGACACAAAAATTTATGAGGAGCCCCTCCAAGAATGTCAAGAAAGTGCTCCATTTCAAAAATTTGTGGAAAAACTCATAGAGGTCGACAAAGAAAAATACTTGCTCATGCTAACAAGCAAAGGAGTTAGGATCCCTGAAGACTTTGATACTGAGGTCTTTAGGACAAGGTCTCAAAATTATACTTATCAAGAAAAACAAAGAGAAGAGGAAGCACGTGACCCTGAGAAAAACATACCAGAGCACACACATACCTGAACTAGGGATAACGAGAGGGAGGAACTCTTCCCTTGGCAAGAAAATGCCCCCTTGGTTGATCTCACATAAAAAATACAAATGATGCAAAGACAAATGTAGGACATGCAATAGGGGACAATAGTGCGGTATTCCCTAAACAAAATTTGTCCTTACCCTTTTGACAGGAAGTTAAACATGTTACATTTCCCCCCAAATTCAGATATTCCCAAGTTTGACAAATATGATGGTAAAAGCGATCCTCGTGATCATGTTCGGGAGTTTTGTACCATGAGCCTTGAATTTGCCCATGATGACACCTATTTGATGAGGCTATTCCCAAGAAGCTTGGGAGGATAAACAATGGAGTGGTTATCCAAACTCACTCCTCTTGTCAGATCCTTTGATGAGTTAGTCAACAAATTTATCACTCAATACTCCTACAATATTCAACATGCAATCACCATGCTAGATGTCTGCAATACCAAACAGAAAAACAATGAAACATTCATGGCATTCTTCAGCGTTGGACATAGATGGGTTCAAGATATCCTCGACATGTGCCTGAAAAAGAAAAGATGGAAATTTTCATTGACAATCTTAATAGTGAGATGAGTTACATACTCAAACTCCAATGCATACCATCTTTTGCCAAATTGATCAAAAATGGAATCCAAGTAGAGGAGACATGTATCAAGAAAGGAACATTGAAGTTCTTTAAAGAAGGAACTAATTCATCCAACTCTCATTTCAATAACCAGAACAACAACAACAACTTAGACAAATCCAGGTTCTGGACCAAAAACAAAAACACCGGAAATGAAGGAGGAAATGATATTAATGATATAAAGTCCAAACAACCAGTATTGGCTTTATCAGGGAATCCTCAGGCTACCAAGAATCAAAAGGGTGCTAACCAAGGCACTAACACTTATGCACCCAATACCAACAATACCCAAAACAACAACACAAATCAAGGACCTAATCCTAATTCAAGAGGTAACACCAACAACTTTTCAAATAAATGCATTTACACACCATTGGGGCAATCATTGGAATCAGCATTCAAAGAACTCCTGGCAAACAAGATTATCACATTACCGAATATAAACAACTTTGAACCCTAGGTCAAACCACCTTGGTGGAGTGACTCACACTTCTGTGGTTTCCATTGAAACAAAGGACATCAAACAAATGACTGCATGAGGCTTAAAAACATTGTTCAAGACATGATTGATAGAGGTGATTTAACAGTCGATGGTCTCAAGACAAATGGTGATCATGGCGCCTTTAAAAATCCTCTTCCAAATTACAATAAGGATGGAGCTTCTACATCAAACAATGCATGAGGATCTCGCATCAATCACATATACAATAACACCATCAATCATATATCAACAGATGAAAATCAAGTAAATGTCATTAAAATCAAGGACAAACATGAACATGAATCGATCAATGTAACCACTAGAGCTCAAAAAAATGTCTTGAAAGGGCATACATCAACAACAACCACTATCCATAAGACTCAATATAATTTGGTAAGTCAACTGCGTAGAACTCCTGCTCAAATATCCATACTTGAGTTATTAAAACTTTCACCAAAACATAAAGACATCTTGGAACAAGCACTATTGGAAACATTTATTAAGGCACTGAACATATATGCATGAATTTGAATGCCTTTGAGATGTGATGGTACTGGTTTACCTAAAGCACTGTCTGCATCATGCTGAGATCCAAGTAAGGTGTCCATCCGGGGAGTGATCACACTTCTTAGTTCTCCCACTTTGCTTAACACTTTCTCTTTTTCCTTATTCTCAAAGGAACTCAGAAAAACTGAATGAGGGGCAAATGAATGACCAATACTAACTAGTTTCCCTTCAAGATCTCATATTTACTTATCAATATTTGCAGTGAACTTGGGAAAAAATAGACATGATTTGAATATTTTTCCACCTTCATCTAATACATCTTCTACATTCTGGATGACATTTGTTAGACTTATTCTATCTCCCTCAATCATCTTCAAAGTTTGTTGCAACCACATCTCATTAAGTCTCTTCTAAACTAATTCATCCACAACCTTTTCTAATGATTCAAAGCGAGTCTCAAAAACACTTAGCATATTCTTTAGCTTTTCTGATGGTGAAGCACCAGAATCCTATCTAAAATATAGAAAAATCTTCTCCAAAACTTTTGTGGCTAAAGAGATAACTTCTCTTTCCTTAGATTGTGATTTCAACAGGTCCTCATTTGCCTTGATCTATGTGAGAGTGGAAACTTTTAGTTCTTGAAGAGGGGATAGGGTGGTCAGATCTACCAGACCATGAGAGAAATCATCCTCAACATCTGCAATTTGCTTACCTTTGTTAGGAACAATGACTGTTATCATGGTTGTCAGAGCCTTGTTAGTTTTCTCTTCACCCTTCTCCTTTCCAAATTATTCATTCTTATCCTTTTTACCCTTTTTTCCATCATCTTTATTCTTTCCTGCATCACCCATCTCCTCAGCTAGCATCTTTGTTATGATCTCAAAGGATCCTGAGTTGTATCACTAGAGTTGTTGATTTCCTGATTTGCAGTGGGATCATCTGTAACTTCCTGTCTGACTGGATCTATAGATGATTGATCTTGTTATCCACTGAGAACATCTATAGGAATATCTAGGATAGATGGAGTATCCTTAGGCTCAGAGATTGCTGCATGTTCTTCTAGAATAGAGTTTTCTTAAGAAGATTCTTCTGGAATCACTTCTATGCCTTGCTCTATCAAAAAATTTCTCAAAATTGTTCCAACTTCCTTTATGACTTCATCCTTTTTATCGACCATAAGCCTGATAACTCTCCTCTTGCTCTAGAACCTGTCCTTTGTAAGATTTAGTAGATCAATGGCTTCTTCCTTAGAAATACTATGAGATAGACTTACTAGTACATATTCTTTTATTCTCTCATCCTTAAGTGAAGCTATATGTCTCCTTGCAACCAAAATGTCATATAAGCTCTTGGGGATCATAGATGATAATTCTATCAAGATCTTACTAAATTTATCCATATATTGTACAATGGATTCTTCGACAGCTCGCTAATCTTTATACTCAAAATTATCATAATATATAGAAACATTTTTCAAATTTCCCTCTTTCAATCTCATCATTAACTACTGCAAAGTCATAGGAGGCACAATTTTATATGGGTCTTCAAGCTTACCAAACTTAAGGGCTTCATCTATCTCATATTTCTTCTTGCCCGCCCTTGTCCTTCTTGATGGCTCTCCTTCTGACATAGCTTTCTTGGCAGGAGGAGAATCACCAGATGTAGGTTTCTGGACTATTGTTGCATAGGTGTCAGTCTTCTTTAATTCACTCACCGCTTTGGCTGCAACATATTGCCTTATATATTTCTCCTTCATCTTCTTCTTAGCTCCACTAGTAGCTACTGCTGGTTTAGGCTTGGTTACATGTACCAACGTCTGCACATCAGAGGTAGGTGCAGATTTGTTAGGTTTGGCCTTGGACTGCTTCAAAGGTGAAGATACCGGTTTGGGTTGTAGCTTCACCATATCCTCTTCCTTTAATATATTTTGTGTTATGGCCCTTTGCACAACTTCTCTTGTAATCCCCATATGCTCTGCAACCACTTCAACTTCTTTCCTTATTTTCCTTTGCCTTGCTGATTTAGTGAATTTCTTGTGCAAGTTCATATCCTTCTCCTTAAATGTGCCAAATATCTGCACTTTCTGGTCCACCAGTTGGCTCAACATGTTTTGAGAAAATGCATCAAGCATTTCACCATCAACCTCATACCCCATGGACATGATCCACACAGTTCTTGGCTCAACTACCTCCTTCAAACATTGATCCTTGTCGACCATAAAAAAAATAGCTTTCTCATATTTCTCTACTATGGTCTTAGGAATTCTCTATATGTCTTTCATAGTGGGTTGGAAGTTCTTGAAATAGCCGCATAAGGTATATATTCTCATTACATTGTCACCTATTTCCAACAATCCTTAATTTGCATAGCCACCAATTTGTCATAAGTGATGAATAGTTATGAACAACTAATACTCTAACTGGTACTGAGAGGGGGGGGGTGAATCAGTACAGACAAAAGCTTGCTTTAATATTTTGACACTCTCTAAACATAGATAACCAGTTGTCTATACCATTGTACTTAACCATAGCAATACCAGTTAAACAAAAATGCTTCAAACAACTAAATCAGTAAGACAGAAGTACATCAAATAGCATACACCACTTTTCAAATCTAGATAGCTATTTTACCAGTTTGAACATGCATGAGTTGTATTAGTAATATCCCAACCATTAGCTCTGCATGCATATACTGTTAGGTCCCAGAGACAACTGAGAGGGGGTGGGGGGTGAATCAATTGTCTAATAAATTCAAACCAAAAACAACTTAACCAACTTAATGCTTAATACCGGTAAACTAGTTCATTATGCCGATAGAAAATTTTAATAGTTAATTGCTATATCAGTAAGGATTAATGCATGAAACATAAAGAAAAAGTCATCCACAACACATAACACCAATATTTGTACGTGGAAACCCTGTAAGGGGAAAAACCACAGTGGGAAACCTTACCCACAATCAGATGATACTACAACAGATAATAAGTGTACATAAATGGGGTCTACACATGCAGAAAGGCCAAACACCTAGAGCTCATTGCTCAATCACAAAATGGGAGTCACACTGACTATAGTTGGATGGTTAAATCCAATAAGAATGTACTGCATAAAATAGCACCTTCATATGCTGGATTCAGTACCTATGTAGTTCTGATTGTCTTCAAAAAAACCCTTCTTCAATCTTCAAATGATGTCGACATGTATAGCTCTGCTTATTCTCACATATACCTTCACACAATCCTTTTATGTATTCCACATCTGATCTTACAAATAAGATCTTATATTTATACCACAACCTAAGACCAATTTTAGTAGGTCGGCTCTACAAGATATTACAAAAAATACAATATCCGATGCAATAACTGATTGAACATGTCGGCTTAATGCATTTACAACAATAATTAATCATCTCCATAGCGTACCATGGTGATCTGGAAAAGATAAACCTGCTGGTGTAACCTTGGACCTATTTGCCGGTAACAACAAATATGCGAATGCTAGTGTACCAATAAACAAAACTCCAAAACAAAATGTTCAACACAATGTCTTCGACATAACCAAGTGTTTTCCATATCATTCCAAGTGCAAGTGATCATTATATCTTGCCGGTGTACCAGATACCAGTGACTGTGCATGAGTCACTTGCTTGCCAGTGAATGTTGCTGATTCTCCAAAGTGCTAGAGTTTTAGTAGGTGTTGACATCAATGACAAAACCATACCAAAATACCAATAATCTCCCCCTTTGGAATTGATGGCAACACAAGATGGAAAAACCATCAAAGTGCCAAAACAAAAATGCCAAATACCAAAAACCAACAATCTCCAAAAAGAGATCATAACGAGAAATCAAAATATCGATACAAAGAGTAATAATCTCTTCTAAACAACAATCTCTTCCCCTAGGAGCAAAATGTGTTTTCCTTGTGTTTTTCAAAGTTTTTCCATACCAATCTCTCCCCCTCTAACATCAAATGCCAAAGTTACAATAAAAACCAAGTTCATATACAAAATAACAATCAATTCAATACACCAACTACTCACCCTTAGAAGTAGCTTCCCATCAAAGCTAGAAAAAAGATTTCTCTATTAATTCTATCGGTTGATGACAATCATCAATTGTCTAAGTCTCTACCGGTGGTGGTATGACTCCAAGCTGATCTCTGAGATATTCAAAAGTCTCCTTAGGCAAAGGTTTAGTGAAAATATCTGCAATCTGCTCTTTAGTATTCACATAAACCAGTTTTATCTCCTTTGCTTCAACATTTTCCCTTAGAAAATTTAGTTTGATAGAAACATGTTTGGTTTTATAATGTAATACCAGATTCCTAGATATATCAATTGCTACAGTGTTATCACAATAGATAGTAATAGGTTCCTTTGCATTTTACCTTTATGTCTTTCAACATTTGCTTAAGCCATAGTACCTGTGTACAGTTAGTTGCTGTTGCAACATATTCTGATTCTACTATTGATAAAGATGTACAACTTTGTTTCTTACTCAACCAAGAAAATAATATGTTTCCAAGAAAGAATGCTCCACTAGTGGTGCTTTTTCTATCATCCACATCTCTTGCCCAATTTGCATCTGTGTATGCACATAATTCAAAGTTTTCATCTCTGGGGTACCATAATCCAAGATTTATAGTGCCTTGTAAGTACTGAAAAATCCTTTTTACTGTTGATTCATGATTTTCTGTAGGATTACTTTGAAATCTTGAAACAATACATATTGCCTTCATAATATCAGGTCTAGTTTGTGTCAAATACAGTAAACCTCCTATCATAAATTTGTATCTAGTTGGATTAATAGGTGTAGATTCATCCCTTAGTGATAATTTGTCATTTGTTGTCATAGGTGTACTTACCGGTTTAGATTTCTCCATCCCAAATTTCTTTAGTAACTCTTTTAAGTATTTGGATTGACTCAAGAATATACCTTTATCAGCTTGTGAAATCTGGAATCCTAAAAAGAATTTTATTTCTCCAATCATAGACATTTCAAATTCTTGTTGCATTTTAATAGAAAATTCTTTACATAATCCATCTTCTCCTCCAAAGATTATATCATCAACAAATACTTCTATAATCAAGATGTCATCATTAGTTACTTTATAATATAAATTGTTGTCTGCATTTTCTTTAGTAAAACCAATCTTTAAAAG
The DNA here is from genome assembly GCF_030272615.1 of Cryptomeria japonica. Classification (NCBI taxonomy): domain Eukaryota; kingdom Viridiplantae; phylum Streptophyta; class Pinopsida; order Cupressales; family Cupressaceae; genus Cryptomeria; species Cryptomeria japonica. The sequence continues at coordinate 299,164,889 of NC_081408.1, forward strand.
ATACTTATCCAATCTCGCATACCAAGCTCTTGGAGATTGTTTCAATCCATACAAAGATTTTCTTAACTTGCAAACCATATCATTGTCATCTATCAAAGAAAATCCATCAGGTTGTTCAATGTAGACTTCTTCTTCAAGATCTCCATTCAAAAATGCACATTTAATATCCAATTGATAAACTTTGTAGTTCTTGTGTGTTGCAAAAGCCAAAAACAATCCGACTGCCTCAATTCTAGCTACCAGTGCAAAGGTTTCATTGTAATCAACTCCTTCCTTCTAAGAATATCCCTTACACACTAGCCTTGCTTTATTTATGACAACCTTACCATCTTCATTAAGTTTGTTTCTAAAAACCCATTTGGTTCCAATAACATTTTTATCTTTAGGCTGGGGAACTAATGTCCAAGTGTTGTTTTTCTCAATTTGTTCTAATTCTTCTTCCATAGCTTTAATCCAAAATTTGTCTTCACATGCCTCATTAACAGATGATGGTTCAATTTGAGAAATAAGACATACCTCTTCATTTTCCAATCTTCCTCTTGTCATAACTCCTTTAAACTTGTTTCCAATTATTTGATCTTTAGAATGATTCAGTCTTACATACTGGGGTGTCTTTGTTTGTTGCTGTTCCTCAGTTACTATGGAATCCTTAGATGATACTGGGGTAACTGGATCTTCATTTGTCAAATTTTTTGTTTCTGGTTCAGAGTCTATATACCTTGAAGTTCCTCTAAATTGTTCATAAATCTTTACATTTATACTTTCAACAATTTTCTGCAATCTTTTGTTAAAACATCTATATGCCTTGCTCTTAGATGAATAACCAAGAAATATTCCTTCATCACTTCTAGGATCAAATTTGCCAATATACTCATCTCTTTTGATATAACATTTACTTCCAAAAATTCTGAAATACTTAAGAGTAGGAGTATTACCAAACCATAGTTCATGAGGGGTCTTACTAGTTTCACCTTTGATGTGAACTTTGTTGAATGTATAGACTGTTGTACTGACTGCCTCTCTCCAATATACATGTGGTAGGTTTGATTCCGATAACATACTTCTTGCTGCATCCAAGATAGTTCTGTTTTTCCTTTCAACAACTCCATTTTGCTGTGGTGTCCGAGGTGCTGATAGCTGTCTTCTGATTCCATTCACTTCATAGAATGTATCAAATTCCTTAGATGTAAATTCACCTCCTTGATCTAATCTTAAACATTTGATTTTCTTACCGATTTCATTTTCAACCATTGCTTTGAATAGTTTGAACTTTCCAAGTTCTTCTAACTTTTCTCTGAGAAAAGTAACCCAGCACATTCTAGAATAGTCATCGATGATAAGCATGAAATATCTATCACCTTGTAAGCTTTTAGTTCTAGTTGGACCACATAAATCAGTGTGAATCAAATCAAGAGCAATATTGGATTTTTCTGGAATACTTTTGAAACTAGCTCTAACTTATTTTCCAAATTGACATTCCTTACATACTGTATTCTGAGGTTTGAGAATTTTAGGTAAATCTCTAACTGCCTTAGTAGTACTGATCTTCACCATGCAATCAAAGTTTACATGATAGAGTATCTTATGCCATAACCAACTCTCATCAATATGTGCAATTAAGCATGTCTTTTCACTGTTATTCAAATGAAAGATATTACCCCTAGTCTAATTACCGGTTGCAATTTTTAAACCAGTTCTATTCATGATTTTGCATTTTCCATTTTTGAATTGTAACTGAAATCCTTTCTCAACTAAATGACCAACACTCAAAAGATTATTCTTTAATTCTTCAACATAGTAAACATTGTCAGTCTTATGCTTACCATCAAGAGATATTGTACCCTTACCTTTGATTGAACAAGCTTTGTCTTCTCCAAATCTCACTAAGCCTCCATTGTATTCTTGAAAGTTCAAGAATTTACCTTTGTCTTCTATCATATGATGTGAGCATCCTGAATCAATGATCCATTCATCCTTTACTTCAACTTTAGCTGCCAAGGCCTGTACTATCAATTGAGCAGTAGGTGTCGGTTGATCTTCTGTTATAGCAACAAAAACCCATCCATTGTCTGCTAGATCCTCATTGGAATCATCAGTCACACCTTCATCAACAATGTTACAAGATTTGTCTCTATTCTTCTTAAATATGTATGTCTGATATTCAGGGTTAGGCTTGTATGTTCTTCTAGCTTCTTCTCTTAGTCTAGCATGTCTATTAGGGCATCTTGAAGCCATATCACTAATCTTATTGTAGTTAAAACATTTAAAGGGTGCTTTACCTTCATACTTCCTTCCAACTGGACTTTATGCATTTTCCTTGCAAATAGTGCTTCAAGTTCTTCAAGTTCTCTTTCATAAAAGGCTTTCCAATCAAATTTGTCAAATGATGGATCAGATGATGTTGATGCTTTAAAGGCCAAATCTGTCTTTATAGTAGCAACAGGACCAAATTCTTCAATTTCAAAAGTTGAAAGTTTCCCAATTAATGTATCCCTAGTAACTGATGTATTAGGCATTGTTCTTAGCTCATTTATAGCAGCGACTTTCATTTTATATGCTGGTGGCAATCCTCTTAAAACTTTTGAAACAATTTCATCTTCACTTAAGGTTCCTCCACAACATTTAATACCCAAAACAATTTCATTTACTCTTTCCATAAAAGCAGAAATCCTTTCATCTTGTTCCATTTTCAGATGTTCATACCTGACCCGAAAGCTCTCAAGTTTTGCAATTTTGATTGTGGAATCTCCTTCATTCAGTGTTTCCAAATGATCCCAAATAGCTTTAGCAGTAGACCTATCTGATAGTCCCATGTTTTTTTGATTTGATAATGCACTCAAAAGTGTTTCTCTTGCTTTGCAATCATTTTCCTCATCTTTAGTCAAGTTGGGTGGAGTGGGTTGACTTTGAGTAGGAGTAGTATAACCATTCTTTGTAACATCCTAGATGTCCTTTCCAATGCAACTTAGATGTGTCTCCATTCTGATCTTCCATATGCCATAGTTGGCTCCATCAAGTTTAGGACTGTCCTTGCTGAAATAGTTAGTAGACATTGGATCTCCTCAAGCTATTAAACTTCTGCAAAAGAGGGCTAAGCTTTGATACTAATTGTTAGGTCCCGGAGACAACTAAGAGGGGGGGGGGTGAATCAATTGTCTAATAAATTCAAACCAAAAACAACTCAACCAACTTAATGATTAATACCGGTAAACTAGTTCAATATGTCGGTAGACAGTTTTAACAGTTAATTGCTATACCAGTAAGGATTAGTGCATGAAACATAAAGATAAAGTCATCCACAACACATAACACCAATATTTGTACGTGAAACCCTGTAAGGGGAAAAACCACAGCGGGAAACCTTACCCATAATCAGATGATACTACTGTAGATAGTAAGTGTACATAAATGGGGTCTACACATGCAGAAAGGCCAAGTGCCTAGAGCTCACTGCTCAATCACAAAATGGGAGTCACACTGACTATAGTTGGATGGTTAAATACAATAAGAATGTACTACACAAAATAGCATCTTCATATGTTAGATTCAATGCCCGTGTAGTTCTGATTGTCTTCACAAAAACCTTTCTTCAATCTTCAAATGATGTCTGCATGTATAGCTCTGCTTATTCTCGCATATACCTTCACACAATCCTTTTTCGCATTCCACATCCGATCTTACAAATAAGATTTTACATTTATACCATAACCTAAGACCAATTTTAGTAGGTCGGCTCTACAAGATATTACAATAAAAACATTTTACAAAGAATACAATATCCGATGCAATAATCGATTGAACATGTCGACTTAATGCATTTACAACAATAATTAATCATCTCCATAGCGTGCCATGCTGATCTAGAAAAGATAAACCTGCCGGTGTAACCCTGGACCTATTTGCTGGTAACAACAAATATGCGAATGCTAGTGTACCTGTAGACAGCTAAAAATGGTCAACGCTTACGAGGTCATACTTTAACATTTGCGCATTGCCTCATTTTAGGTTTTTTGCGTCGCATTAACATTTCTCCTATGTCACACACTTGATTTTTATCATTTGCAAGCATCGAGTCATTCTTCTACATTCTTCATTCATCTCGCATTCGAATTTGGTCTTGTCGACAACACTATCCAGTCATGATTTGGATCGATCTTATCTTGTTGCATCAATGTGCGTGCTTATTTGTCATCATTTTGGACATCGTCAATCCTAATTAGGGTTTTGTCCGCTTATCAATCTTATCATTTTGGGTATCGTCAATCCTAATTAGGGTTTTGTCCTCTTTTCAATCTTGTCATCATGCGATCGATCGTTGTCATGTTCGATCTTGTCATTTTGCGATCAATTTGTCATTGATCGTGGTCATTTTCAATATTATCGTTTTGCAATCTATTTTGTCATCGATCCTTGTCCTCTTCAATCATGTCAATTTGGATCAATTTGTCATTGTTACTCAGTGCATTTATCAATCAAATCATTTATTAATTCAAAATCATGATCGATATCAATTATCTTCAATCAAGACCTAATTGTCATTCTCGCATTTCTAATTCATCTTCTAGGGTTTCATGATTTAATCATTTAACCTAATTTGTCATTTCTTCCTCTAGGTTAAATAATTTATTTATTTATCCTAAAGTCTTCTCATTGCAATTAAATGTTTAATTTAATTGGCTAATTATTCCTCTTTTGTGAATTAATTAATAAATGACACATTATTAATTAATTTACCTAATTTTCTAATTTCATGAATTTCTAAATTTTTAATTTCCACCTATTTTCTAATTTCCTAATTGCAATTTCCACCTAATTAACTTGTCTCTAGTTCTCCCTATTTTTGTGCTTCATGCGTCATACTCTTGACATAGCAAGATGTCATAAGGTTCTAGTTCTCTAAGCTTTGCATTGGCAATATGTCATAATTCATGACTTAGAAGGTGTCATAACCTTCTTCTTTCCACTCAATTTTCCCATTTTGAAATCAATTGCTTCTAATATCCATTTCATGCTAAATTTGATCCTATCTCCAATTTATCTATAAATTGGATGATCTTCATCAATCAAGGCTAATTGGTAATTGGTAATCACTTTTGCAATCACATAATCATAGAATCGAATAATGAGAATAATCCCTATCAGGCTATCGAATTTATGCTTCTAGTACTCTTGAGCTTTTCATCAATGTCAATCTTGCTTTCAATTGTATGTGCACTTGTAGGTGAGATCCACAAATTCATTTGAAGAGGAAAGAAGAACAATGGAGCCACATGGAAGAAGCATTCAAATCGTCATCTAGTTTGCACAATCATTAGTTTTGTCTGCTTTGTTTTCATGTCTCTATTGAGTGTGTCTTAGGATAGATTCATTGCAATGGATGCTTTTGTGATTGAGCTATTATCTTTATCTTGTTTGTAATGATTTCCTATTTCCTAACGTACATTAATTGGTGAACCCGACGTGAACATGCTTGGATCTAATATTTTTTTGAATGTTTTGTGAAGTTGCAGATTTTTTTTTTTTGTGGAGAAATTGCAGATCTAAAAAAAAACAGTCATAATCAATTGATCACGTAAAAAATTTCGTGCAGAATTAAAATAAACTATTTCTGGGTTTATTAGATCACGTTGTTACCTTTCCAAATCATTTTACGGTTTGTGATTTGGATAAATATTGAGGAAGTTATGACATTTTTAATTATGCTGCTATAAATGGTCAAAATTTTCAAAAAACAAAATCATGCAACCTTCATCTAGATTAATTTAGCTTGGCAAATTAATCATGCATTCATGCAAATTTTATCTAGATTAATCTAGGGTAATAAATTTGATAAATTTCACATAGATTAATCTAAGAGGACAAAGAATCACAACTTTTATGGATTAATTTTGATGGTGATTCATTTCTCTTGATTCTCTAACATTGTTGGTAGCTTTGTGGCGAAATGCTTGACAAAGAATTATTTCACAAACTACTAATGAATTGTTTGCAGGTTCGCTAGTCAAAGACCAAACATATCAAACTTCTAACTTGGTGGTTTTGCAGGTTGCCTTGGACTACAACTAAACTTTGTGTTTGCAATTAATATTTAGGCACCTAGTGATTTCTAAATATGATGGAATGAATGCATGTTTTTGCTTTGATTGTTGAGTGTGACATTGGAGTAGGAGAGTATGCTCTCATCCTTCTTAGGGTGATCAGAAATCTAGATCTTTGATACCATGCTTGTTGTTTTGATTGTGTGTCACCTTTAGAGGGCCTGCCTTCCCAACCATTTGCTTTTGCAAGCAAGTGATAATCGTGAGAAGGGAACGACCCAAAGTGAGTATGGCTAGAATACCTTGGCATTCTAACTCACTATAAACAAATACCCGATGAGCAAAAGCTTTGAAGGAAGTGTTACGTGGGAATTGCAGTTACTTGGGAAGTGATGACCCTTGGGCTCTTTCTCATATCAACATCTAAGTAGGACCTCACGGTCTAAATCGTGCTTGCGCGACTACATTTGTTTGGTATCTTGATGCGCTTAATGTCTCAATCACGCTTGCGTGACATCAAGGAGTAATGCTTAACAGAAATCCTTACTAAACACCTTGTTATTAGAGGCCAAAAACCCTTCTAGTTGCTTGAGAAGGACAAATTCGGATACTTGGAAGAGATACTAAGTTTGCCATGGGGAGATTTCCATGGGGACTGATGCTTGGCTGCCCTGAGAAGTGAGTGCCATGGAGGGGAGCCCGTGGGGTCAAGCATCTATGTATTCTCCTTGAATCCCATAATGAGTCTACCTCTCAAGTACCTAATGTCCTTGCTTACCATAAGAAATGTGTGTTAATGAGCATGATTGTCTTGAGTCTAAGTTGAAATATCTTGTCTTCTTTGCTTGTCAAAAGTTGAATTGCATCTCATTTCAAAAGCCAGACAAATTGATTCAAAACAAGGTTAAACATAAGAGCATTTCATCCAACAAACTTCAAAACACTTTCAAACATGGTTGTCAAACATTGTTCAAAATCTTGTCTTAACATTCATGTCACTTACATTTAGGTTCATCCTAGGTTGCATTTTGCAAAGTTCATTGTCAAGTACTAAGGTTAGGTTTCACCTAAGTCATACTCCTTTGCATATCAATAAGGGTCATCCATTTGCATATGTCCTCTTGCATTAAAGTCATACCATTGTCATACATTGCTTACCCTAGGTCTCTTCATTAAGCTTAGGTTATTATCATATCATATTAGGGTCATTTGCATAGTAATTGTCCCTTTGCATATAGTGCCAAAACTAGGTTTTGTCATACTTGAGTAATCCTAATCTTTGATAAACCCTAAGTCATTGTTAAGAAGTCTAGACCTTATCAAATCTTTTGTCCTTTTGTCATCAATATCATTTGGTCAAACCTAGCTTAGTATCCAAGCATATAGGGGAGACATTGTCATCTTGTCCTTTGTCACTTGGTCCTTTTGTCCTTTGAGGTCTAGACATCATTCCAATTTCCCAAGGGTCCCTCTCTTAGATTTGCATTCATAAGTTTGTCAAAATCTTCAAAAACAACTAAAAACATAGATTGCATTTTCATCTGTTTAGGTGGCATTTAGTTGCATATCATATATTGCCCTTAAAAAAATTCCAAAATTATTGCATTTGCATAGTGACATGTCTATTGAAACAAGGTTCCAAGCACGAATGATGCAACAAAGTTTGACATATCAACCGACAATGCAATCACAATTCTATCCAACCCATCAACAAGGCAACATTGGTCAAACTTATCATGATGATGTAAATGTCCAAATACAAAAACTAGAGGAGAAACTAGCTCAAGAAAATGAGATATTGGAACAAAGAGTGAAAAACATTCAAAAGAATAGATCACAAATGTCCAAAATGTTTCGAAAACTTCCAGGTCGAAATCCAAATATTGAGCCAATTGATGTCAAATCTCTTCTTGAACGATCAGACATACCAGCTCTCCTCTCCCAAATAGAGATGATGAAACAATTTCAAGAAAAGAGACAACATCAATTTCAACATTATGTGCCTCCACAACAAGAATAAGAAGGTGTTTACTATCAACCAGATTTTCAACCATCACAACCAATGGTTCAACCAATTGTCCAACATATTCAACCAACACAACCAATGGTCCAATTTCAACAATATGTCCAACCAACTATACAATGTCCACAAATAGTCCAACCAATGGTGGAATATCAACAAGTCCAATCAACATATCAATGTCAACAACCACAACCAAACATTCAAAAACAAAGGTTGCAGCACACACCAACCCAAGTTTCAAACATGTCAGAACAATTGAACCAAGTCCAATATCAAAACATGACATCAGATCAGAACCAAATTCTTTCTAAACAAGTTCAAATTCCAAATACAACTATGTCAAAACCTCGAAAGAAAGGTGGCTTTATTGCAATGATCTTAAGGAAATTACCAAGTGAGTTCTTTGAGGAAGATCAAAATAATACAATTATGTCTAGCAATGCCTCATCCCCTCGCAAACAAATTGACTCTCCAGTGGCATCTATCCCTACACCTTTAGAAGTTTCACAAGAACCTTCCATATTGTCCTCATCAAATAATACACCCAAGGATGCAATTATCCAAGAGCTATCCATAATTGATTGCAATGATAATCCAATTCATGATGCACATCCTTATCATGTTTAAGAAATACAAGACCCAATGCCACCATGCACTTTATATCCATTACCTATTTTAGAGGACCCCATTCAAAGTCCCTCTTCCTTATGTTCAAGCATTGATTCCTTGCCAAAATCCATCACAAATGTTCAAAGTGCATTTCCTTCATGCCAAAACATTGATTCCTTGTCAGAATCCCCCATGCATATCCAAAGTCCAACCTCATGTCAAGAGGATAATTTAGAGCATGAAGAAATGAGTCCTAAAGAAAATCAAGATCAAGATCCCAAAACCTTATCATCCCATCCAATTGTTGACCAGGACCCCATGTTCCCAGACACTCATAATGATTCCCCTATTCTTGTCCATCCTATCCAAAGTCCTATTGACACTCCATTCCCCAAGCAAGATCAAGATATCCCAGTCCATCCAATCCCAAACGATCCCCTTCCATTTCATGAACACAATGTCCTTTCAAATCCCATTGACATTCCAAATATCCCTTCCATCCTTTATGATGATCCCATTAAAAGTCAAGAGCAAAGCACCTTTAAAGAGGATTCCAATGATATTCCTCCTTGTCAAGATCAAAGTATCCTTCCAAGTTCATTTCCAACACAAGACCCTATCATTCCTTCAGATCCTCCATAAGATTCACTTGTTCCTCCATCTCCACGTCCTAATCCAGCATATCCACACCAAGATCGTATTTCTTGTGATGATCCCATTATTCCTCCCATTCCATCTCTTGAAGAGCCTATCATTGAACTATGTCCACTACACAATCCTAGTCCCCCTCATGATCCTAATCCCCTTCATGATTCTAACGTGTCAGTGCAAGATGTTCATGAACCCTCGACATGCATAATGGGTTCTTCCACTTTGGTCCAATCCGATCCACTTCAAGAGCTCATTATTTCTCTCATATCATATCCACCTCATAATGGACTCGCGTCTTCTTCCCAAAGAAAAGAGTATCCTACAAGTCAAGATATTCATAAAGGAAAAGGAGTAGATCTTCATAAGCAAGAATCCCTTCATGTTAAAGAAAATATCAAGGGTCATGGCCTCAGTGAAATTCCTCAAGACGTGGGTACCCCTGCTAAATCCAACATCCCTTCAAAATCCAAACATATCCCTTCCCCATCATCCCTTCCATCCATCTTAGGTCCTTATATCCCTTCGTCCTCTATGCAAGGTCAGCAAAGGCACACATCCTTGAGTAAATTTCATCAATCCAAAAGAACTCCATTTCATTCATGTCCATCCAGGCATTCCTTTCCCCCTCCAAGCAATTTGGATGCCAAGTATAAACATCATAAGTCTAGCAATCCACATGTATTCAAGGATCAACATGTCCAATATAATCGACATGTCAAAACAAAGAACAATATGATCTATAAAGACAAAGAAATATCTAAAAGGCCACAAAGGCCCACTGAGCAAAATAAAGCAAAGTCAAAATATATATGGGTTCCTAAATCCCTTGTGCAAGCAATGCACTCCAAGGACTCACAAAAGCATAAAAAATCAAAAACCATGTGGATCCCTAAGCGGCTCCTTGAAGCACAAAAGCCTAAAGAAAAATCCAACTTGGCATCCAAAGTTGCTATTCCTCCATCCAAACCTTCCAAGTCTATTCCTCCATCACCTTCTTTATCCATTTTGGGCCCTTATGTCCCAAAATCCATAGCCTTTCCTCCATCCAAATCTCAATATCCAAAATGCATCTTTCCTCCATCAGTCCATCACCCCTCAAGGTGTGTGCCAATGTCGATCTTGCCTTCATTTCCATCCACTGAAGCCCAATTCTTCCAATACCCTATTCATTATCCAATGCATATTTTCCATCCTTCGATCCCTTTGATCCAATCCTTTGCATAAATCCTTGCCTTAGTTTCATCTCTTTTTCCATGTCCTTATCCTACCCACGTCTTTGAGCATACTTTTAAAGGTCATGGTCCATTTTTTTCAAGGCTACTATCCAAACAAAAAGACGCTTGAGTCCTTCTTCCATCCCCTATCATGTGTCCATCTTCTATTGAAAAAGTCAAAATACAAAAAAAAAAATTTGAAAAGACAAAAGAAAAAAAGTAAAGAAAAATAATTCGTCCACTGGTGAAAACCTGGCAAACAGGCGCCTTGGGCAAGTACCGTGATGAAAACCTGGCAAACAGGCGTCATGTGTAATTTATGAACTTCTTGCACACCACACTTGGGGGCAGGTTTCCTCCTTCATATCCTATTGCCCTTCACTATCCTATCATACCATGTCATACCCCTCCATTATCCTATTGCCCTTCATGTCCAATTTCCTTTTCCATCTTTGATCTTGACAAGGCTGAGGATCATCATGAGCATCATGCATCTTGTTTGCAGCTTTCAGTCTATCATAGCTTTTGATCATTTATCCATTTTCTTATTATAACCTTTCATCCATATTTCCTGTCTTATTGCAACTTTCTGCCACTATCCTGTATCCTATCTCGACCTTCAGTCCATGTCCCTTATCCATTCTTGGTCTTGCTTATCCTATCCATATCTTATCACTATCCATACACTCTTTTTCATTCTTTGATCTTGATTTGACATAAGGACGCAAAATTTAAACATGGTTTCAAACACCTCTTGACATGTCCCTCATGCCATGTTCCTGCTTTACATTGTCATATCTAGTCTCTTGTCCCATCATGCCATAGCCCTTGGAAATTGCATCCGCGTTGTCTCCATAATGAAAGGCCTTTGTCTTCCCTCTATCCACCATCATTTCAGTATGCCTATTTATTCATCTGCCATATTCCTTTCCTTGCTAGACACTGGGGGCAAAATCTCGAAAACATTTAAAAATGTCCTGAAAAAAATCATAAAAAAAATCAAAAAATGTCCTAAAAAAAGTCAAAAATTAAAAAAAAAAATCAAATAAATGTCCTGAAAAAATTCAAAAAAATTGAAAAATGTCTTGAAATAATCCAAAAAAAATTAAATAATGTCCTAAAAAAAATCCCTAAAAAGTCAAATATAAAGTCCTGAAAAAATGAACACAAAAAAATTGTAAAACTCCAAAAGCAAAAAAAAAAAAAACATTTTGCAAATAATTATTCTTTTTGTGCATAAGACAAGTCATTGAGCATTCCTCTAACAACACTCGCAATCCATTTAACGCTGTGCTTTAATGAAATCATGCTTTAACCAGATGAACTTTTTCAATCAAAACCAAACATTCAAATTGATCAAAATTGTCTTATCAATCGAATATCGGCATCAAAATCATTTGTCCTTGTCTCTACTATCATGGGTCTTATACAGGGTGTGGTATACTCAAAACCAGACTATGTCCTATCTTAGACGGGGTACCGCATTTCCTGAAACCAGATAGCATGATCGTCCTATCAGCACTTTCAACTTTTGACAATGAAGATCAAGATGTTTGTCTGATATGCTTGAATTTGTGAGTCTTATCTTTTTATTGATTTATCTTTGGCTTCGATCATGTTCCTATGTTGCTCGATGATGTCACTGAGTGATTTAGAGTGACCGGGATGGTTCATGATTCCCTTTCTTTTTGATTGTGATTGTTACTTGTCTATGATGTGTCTGTCTTTCGCAAAAAGGGTTGCATTTCAGCTCTGGCCTTCAATGCCATGATGCTACGCATCCATTTTGCTACATTAAATAAAGGTTCTCTCCTACAAAGTGCATTACTGAAAGCAAGTTTTCCTTCATCTCTAACTGTCCTCTGTCTCATTTCTTCTCACTAACATTTCTTCCGTCAGTCTTGGCAGTCCGTTTGATCCTATCATGTTCTATCATTCTTATCGATCAATTGGCCTCTTTTCTGGATGTTTCCGGCCAATTCCTCGAGGGGGCATGCATATGTCACTATCATTGTCTGGGGCATTTTCATTACTGTTCTTTGAAACAACACTTAAAATCACATTGTCTCAAAGAGGGGAAAAATGTAGACACCTAAAAATGGTCAACGCTTGCGAGGTCATACTTTAACATTTGCGCATTGCCTCATTTTAGGTTTTTTGCGTCGCATTAACATTTCTCCTATGTCACGCACTTGATTTTTATCATTTGCAAGCATCGAGTCATTCTTCTACATTCTTCATTCATCTCACATTCGAATTTGGTCTTGTCGACAACACTATCCAGTCATGATTTGGATCGATCTTATCTTGTTGCATCAATGTGCGTGCTTATTTGTCATCATTTTGGACATCGTCAATCCTAATTAGGGTTTTGTCCTCTTATCAATCTTATCATTTTGGGCATCATCAATCCTAATTAGGGTTTTGTCCTCTTTTCAATCTTGTCATCATGCGATTGATCATTGTCATGTTCGATCTTGTCATTTTGTGATCAATTTGTCATTGATCGTGGTCATTTTCAATATTATCGTTTTGCAATCTATTTTGTCATCGATCCTTGTCCTCTTCAATCATGTCAATTTGGATCAATTTGTCATTGTTACTCGGCGCATTTATCAATCAAATCATTTATTAATTCAAAATCATGATCGATATCAATTATCTTCAATCAAGACCTAATTGTCATTCTCGCATTTCTAATTCATCTTCTAGGGTTTCGTGATTTAATCATTTAACCTAATTTGTCATTTCTTCCTCTAGGTTAAATAATTTATTTATTTATCCTAAAGTCTTCTCATTGCAATTAAATGTTTAATTTAATTGGCTAATTATTCCTCTTTTGTGAATTAATTAATAAATGACACATTATTAATTAATTTACCTAATTTTCTAATTTCATGAATTTCTAAATTTTTAATTTCCACCTATTTTCTAATTTCCTAATTGCAATTTCCACCTAATTAACTTGTCTCTAGTTCTCCCTATTTTTGTGCTTCATGCGTCATACTCTTGACATAGCAAGATGTCATAAGGTTCTAGTTCTCTAAGCTTTGCATTGGCAATATGTCATAATTCATGACATAGAAGGTGTCATAACCTTCTTCTTTCCACTCAATTTTCCCATTTTGAAATCAATTGCTTCTAATATCCATTTCATGCTAAATTTGATCCTATCTCCAATTTATCTATAAATTGGATGATCTTCATCAATCAAGGCTAATTGGTAATTGGTAATCACTTTTGCAATCACATAATCATAGAATCGAATAATGAGAATAATCCCTATCAGGCTATCGAATTTATGCTTCTAGTACTCTTGAGCTTTTCATCAATGTCAATCTTGCTTTCAATTGTATGTGCACTTGTAGGTGAGATCCACAAATTCATTTGAAGAGGAAAGAAGAACAATGGAGCCACATGGAAGAAGCATTCAAATCGTCATCTAGTTTGCACAATCATTAGTTTTGTCTGCTTTGTTTTCATGTCTCTATTGAGTGTGTCTTAGGATAGATTCATTGCAATGGATGCTTTTGTGATTGAGCTATTATCTTTATCTTGTTTGTAATGATTTCCTATTTCCTAACGTGCAGTACCAATAAACAAAACTCCGAAACAAAGTGTTCAACACAATGTCTTCGACATAACCAAGTGTTTTCCATATCATTTCAAGTGTTGGTGATCATTATATCTTGTCGGTGTATCAGATATCGGTGATTGTGCATGAGTCACTTGCTTGCTGGTGAATGTTGTTGATTCTCCAAAGTGCTAGAGTTTTAGTAGGTGTTGACATCAATGACAAAACCATACCAAAATACCAACATATACAACTAAACGAAAACTACTAAATCATCACATGAAAAATACATAGCCCATGAGACACAGATTTTTCACGTGGAAACCCAAATGGGAAAAACCACGGTGGGGATGAATACCCACAAGCTTGTTTTTGAACTCTTTAGAAGTTCGGTTAAAGAATTTACAATAAAGGTTCTGTTAGTAACCAATCCTATTAGAGATCACCTGGTTAAGGGATGGCTATATACCTTGTTAAAGGTTGAAACCCTATTAAAGGTTACCTCGCTAGAGGATTTAAAGAGCTCAATGAGCTTGACTCACTTGGTTGGAGGACAACAGGTAAAGTGTAGTGCCCCTACCCTAATCAGCCTTGCAAAATCGGTTTGACCTTGGTTGACTTCCTATGTGGCATTCTTGAATGGTTGATTTATCATGATGTAATGTTTTAGATTAGAAAATACGAATATTATGCATACCTGTTAATGTGCTTTAGCATCGATTCTTATGTAAGTTTAATTGTCTCCCTAATTCTTGTTATAAATCTTGAGCTAACGCCTTCATTGAATATGTATATATGTATGCTCACGTGACTCATGGGTACAAGAGATTGCAGGTACAGTACCACCTAGGTGCGAGGTTCATCTCCATCAGGATTTGCAGGGTTGAGTATATCTTTTTCATCCTTAGGATTTGGATTAGGTGGTCGTAAAACCCTCATCTTGCCTTAGCCATGATCAAGTGAGCGTCGTGTGTGGTCTGTCGGTTTCCTTTTTGTATGGGTTTGCATGTCGTGTGATTGGTTGGCTTTCTTGGTTTGCATGCCTTGTGTGTGGTAAAATAGAGTGCTTTATCCTAAGTATTTAATTTGATTTAATGTGTTCATTTACGCATTAGTAATTGAGAAATCAGAATAAATAAGTTTCTTTTATGTGATTAATCATTAATTAAAAAAAAAAGAGCGCTCTATTTATGTTTGTAGCAAGTTTAATTTAATGGTTAATTTAAAATTGTGAATTTATTTAGTTTATGGATTTTAAAAGGGAAAGATTTAAAGTTATTTGAAATATAAATAATTTAATCTCTTTTGCATTTTGGTAAGGAAAGGTTAATTTTACCCTTTTAAGAAAATCAATTTTGATTAGAAAAGTAAGTTTTATTCATATATATTTTGATTTAGTGTGAAAGATTGATTTTGGGAAATTAATTTAATTAAAATATTTTACCCTCACCAATATTGCGAAATATAAATGTTAGTTTGTTAATATTGAGAAAATTAAATTAAATGAGAGAGAAGCATTTTAATTTTAATTAGAAAAGCAAGTTAGAATTTTGAATAGTTGAAAAGAATGATTTCTCATTTTTATTTAAAAGATGTTTAAAATTCAAAATTGGGAATTAGGTCAAAATTCATTCTATTTAACCTAGGTTGGAAAATATTTTTGGTGTTCTTGAATTTTTGGATGGAGAAATTGGGGATTTTGGAAGGATGGATTTTTTTTTCTATAGCTGCAGGTTGGGCTCGTCTTCAAAATATTGCCAAGAATGCGAAATGAGGTAGGATTCGAATGCACTCTTGATTTCTTGAGATTTTGGGTTTATCTCTTCAAAAAAGAAAAAGGAATGGCTTATCTTGAAGATTTCTTGTTTTAAACCCCTATGAATGAAAATCATGGTCTTGCTGGGTAGATTTCTCATATTGTTGTTCTTTTTTGAACAATTTGGAAAATATATGGGACTGTGAATGAAAGGAATTAGGGGTTTTTTAGCCATTTTTATCTGATAGATTTGTTGATTTAGTTGTAAAATATTTTTTTGGGTATTCTTGGTCATTCTAGAAAAATGAGATAAAATGTAAACAACATTTTTGAAACTGTGAAAAAATAAAATAAAAATGAGGGTTTACGTTTTTGAAATTTCGTTATATTTCTATTAAAAAAAAATTAATTAAATCGAAACTTTAAAATGGAAAAAATAAAAAAATTAAAAAAAGGGGGAAATTTGGGGGTTTTGGGGGGGGAGCCGAAGCTCAACCCACACCCTCCCCTTACCGCCTTCCGCAGAGCCGCGAAGGTAGCCCTTGTGCCCTCCATGGCGGCCGCAGCTCCCTTGCTCCACAGTGTGGAGGCCGAAGGGACAACGACCCCCACGACGGCCACAGAGACTCCGGCTCCACTGTGTGTGGAGGCCGAGGGTCTGCGTCCACCGTGGTGGCCGCAGGCCCGACGGCTAGGGCACAACTGCCTTAGGGTTTGCCGCCCTCTATTTTAAAAAAAATAAAAAAAATTAGTAAATCTTTTGTTTTAAGAAAAAAACAAATAAATAAATATTGATAGCTTTAGTTTTGAATTAATATAATTTATCTTCACTAAACCTTGATTAATATATATTAATTTTTAATTATGGATTAATGTGGATTTTAAATAATTGTTTATTTAGATAATCCATATATTAATACATGTTATTAATTAGATATTGATTGTTGCTAAACTCTGACTAATGTATAGTATTAATATATATTAATTTTTAATTGTGGATCAATGTGGATTTTAAATAAATGTTAATTTAGATAATCCATATATTAATATATATTTTTAATTTTATATTGATTGTTGGTCCCTTTGTAGCGATTATTGTCAGTGAATAACCATTATTGTTCAGACGTTAATTTTATTTAGTTAGATATATATTGAGATATGTATATGTTAATTCATATTTACGGATGGTGTAACTACTTTAAATACATTCAAGGGAATTATAATTCATTGGGGAGTGTTTTTCCCATTTCAAAGATTCCTTTTAATGTATATTTTCTTTTTGTAAAGGGTAAATTTGTGTTGCTAGAGAGGGGACTAGGTTATTTCAAACCAATATGTCAATGACATTTATCTAAGGATTAAGTAACCTATTTAGACGAATAATGCTTTCATTCATGTGAACTTGGTTGGAAAACTTGTAGAGATGTATTTATGTTATGTCTTGATGCATATGAACGTAGTGAGTAGGAAACCTAGAATGACTTGGATCTGGATGAGGTAGAAAACCGAAAACACTTAGATCACTAGAAAAATTGATCAACCTTTAAATGTTTAAATCAATATGGGAAAATATTGTATTTTTTGGTTATTGCTTGTACAAGGTTTAATTTTTGTATTCGCTTTTGTTTAAAGAAATGGCAAAACCTTGATATGTTTGTTTGGACCCTATCATCTGGTTGTTTTATGATTGACCATAGTTGGTCAAGTCCCTAGTTAGAGTACCGTCAGATAAGAAACCCTTGTAATTGCTTTTGATGGGTTCAGTTGGATCCACGTCTATGAAGGGATCATTTATGTATTTATTGACCGAAGTGGTCGTTGTATAGTGGTTGTGTTCACCTATAAGGCAGAGATGTAAATGACATGAACCTTATGTAATCTTAACTTAATTATTGCCAGAGGGATCTTGCAGTTGAGCAGACCCAGAGATGTAGCCCTCTACGGGTGAACTCCAAGATCATTCCTTTGTTATGTGATGCTTTTGTCTCTCATGTTTCATACTTAGTGCTAGCATGTATGGATGCATTTTGTAAGTGTATAATGGGGATTTAATGAAGTTAATTTTTGAATGCATGAATATAGTCATCTAGTTAAATGCAATTAAATGGATCATGAAGGAATGAACTCTGTTAATGTTAATGAAAATACGTATGCATGAAAAGACCTCCTAGTTATGATGATGTTAATAGAGCGTTTTGGAACAAGGTGCATGTTATGTGTTTAATACAAAATTTGAACGTAATGAATGGTTAAAAAGTTATTGGATGAACTCGTCATATCACCTAAATTGTAATTCTAATGGATGAACTTCATGTTGTTATCTATATTTTAATCTTAATAAATGAACTTCATCTCAATAGCTATAATTGAAATAAATTGGGTGAACTCATTTAGTTATTTATATTTTAATCTTAACAAATGAATTCATCATATTAACCTTATTTTAACTATAATGGGTGAACTCATTAAGTTACCTATATGTTAACCCTAATGGATGAACTTCATTATGTTATTTATAATTTATCCTTAACAAATGATCTTCATCTTATTATCTATAATTTAACTATAATGGATGAACTTCATTATGTTATTTAGAATTTATCCTTAACAAATGATCTTCATCTTATTAGCTATGTTGTAACTATTATGGATGAACTCATTCGGTTATTTACATTCTAACCTTAATAAATGAACACCATCTTCTTAGCAATATTTTAATTACAATGGATGAACTCATATGGTTAATTACATTTTAAACTCTATAAATGAACTTCAATATATTAGTTATATTGTATCAAAAATAGATGGACTCGTCACGCTCACCATATTTTAACCTTAGTGGATGAATTTGCAAGTGATCTATGTTTTAACTTCTATGGGTAAATTTCCTCATGTTAGCCTCATCTTCAACCATAATAGATGAACACTTCCTAATTTCTATAATGTTAATTCACTAAACAAAGTATTTCCATGTTTCAAGCAATAACATGTAATTAAGATATCATGCTTAATTGGATCAGATGTCATGAGTTGAGTTAGGTGTTAAGTTATGTAATCATGTTGGGAAACTCCTTAGGTTTTGTTTTGTCTTTCACTGTGTTAACGAAGCTTAAATAGCTCCAATGTATCCGTGTTGTGTCTTATAGTAAAAAAAATATATTTACACTCCATTTGAGTGTTCTAGCTTTATCCCTTCAGGGTTTCGTAGCGGGGCATTACTTTAGTTGTAGACTGGTAAATACAGCTCTGCTTCTTACTTGTCCATGAGATGAGTCTCCCACCAAGGAAGAATACTCCACCAGTTGTACTCTTTCAGTCGTCCAAATTACCTGCCCAATCTGCATCGGTAAACACTTTGGGATCAAAGTTGCCATTATATGGATACCACAGTCCATAAACAATTGTCCCTTTTAGATATCTAAGAATCCTCTTTACTGCTACCAAGTGGGATTCTCTTGGACTCTTCTGAAAATGGGCCACTATGCCCACTGCATGAGCAATATCCGGTCTATTGTGCACCACATAGTGCTGCTTATCGATCATCGACCGGTACTTCTTCTCATGCACCGACGTTGTATCATCCTCCTTTGTCAATTTGCAGCTAGTCACCATCGGTGTTCCAACTGGTTTTCTCTCCTCCATGCCAAAGGTCTTCAATACCTCTTTGATATACTTGGATTGGGTAATGAAGATACCCTCCTTCATCTGCTGAATCTATAGACCAATGAAGAACTTTATCTCTCCAATCAGAGACATCTCAAACTCTTTCTTCATTTCATCTACAAATACATGACTCATTTCATCATCTCCTTTGAAGATTATGTCATCTACAAATACTTCACAGATCAGTATATGATCGCCTTCAAATTTTAGGTAGATATTGTTTTCCTCACTTGTTCTCTAAAATCCTATCTTCACAAGATGAGAGTGTAACCATTCATACCATGCCCTTGGTGCTTGTTTCAATCCATACAGGGCTTTGTGTAATCTACACACCATGTTACTATCCTCTGACAAAGCAAACCCATCCAGTTGCTCAATATACACTTCTTCTAGGATTCCATTCAAGAATGCAAACTTCACATCCATTTGGTATACCTTGAATCCCTTGAATTCTGCAAATGCAAGTAGCATTCGGACACCTTCCATCCTAACCACTGGGGTAAAGGTTTCTCCATAGTCTTCTCCTTCTTCCTGAGCATATCCTTTGCATACAAGTCTTGCCTTATTCCTCACCATTGTGCCTTCTTCATTTAGCTTATTCCTGAAGACCCATTTGGTACCTATGACATTCTTGTATTCTAGTCTAGGCACCAAGGACCATGTTACATTCTTTTCTATCTGGTCCAACTCCTCTTCCATTGCCTTTATCCAGTCTTCATTGGTAAGTGCCTCTCTAGTGGTCTTAGGCTCAAACATTGAAATCATGCAAGTTTTCTTTCACCTTTCTCCTTGTGAGTATCCCTACATCTTTGTCTCCTATGATCTACTTCGGATCATGATGTAGTTTCACATACCTAGGAATGACCCTAGTTGGTTCCGCTTGCTTTTCCTTTTCTTCTTTCACTTCATCTTCTTCTTCACCTACTGCAGATTCTACCGGTATAGGAAAACTAAGGTCTTTCTGGTGTTTGCAACTTGTTTCCTTCTTAACTAGTTCCCAGAAGGCTACACCCAGTTCATCTTCTGCTTGCTTGCTACTGGTTTCCTTAGGCTCCTCAAGGGATTCATCAACCCTGACATTGATACTCTCAACAATTTTTTGAGTCCTATTGTTGTAGCATTTGAGAGCTTTGCTTTTAGTGGAATATCCTAGAAATATTCCTTCAACACATTTAGCATCAAACTTGCTCTAATGATCACCTCTCCTGATAGAGCATTTACTCTCAAACACTTTGAAATAACTCACATTGGGAGTTCTTCCATTCCAATACTCATAGGAGTTTTTGTATTTACCTTTGTTGATGAGTACTCGGTTCATGGTATAGACTGCATTGCTCACCGCTTCTCTCCAAAATGTGTGAGCAACATTTCCTTGGATCATTATAGTTATGGCTGCTTCCACTATAGTTCTTTTATTCCTATCTGCTATGTCATTCTACTATGGTGTCCTTGGGGTAGACAACTGCCTCTTAATGTTGTTCTCTTCACAGTACTTGTTGAATTAATCAGAAGTGAATTCACCTCCTTGATTGGTTCTAAGGCATTTTATTCTCTACCGCTCTCCTTCTCAACCAATGCTCTAAAGGCTTTGAACTTTCCAAATGCCTCAGACTTGTCTTTCAATAATGTGACCCACATCATTCATGAGAAGTCATCAGTAAGAATCATGAAATACTGATATCCCTGAATGCTTCTTGTTTTCATCGAGCCATACAGATCGGTGTGCACAAGGTCAAGCAATTTCTTCACTGAAAAGAACTTACCTTTGAATGTTGAGGAAGACATATTCCCAAGTTGACATTCTCTGCACAAAGCATTCTTCAGTTTGCTTAGCAAAGGCAATCCTCTTACTGCCTTGATCTTACTCACCTTTACAATATTATCAAAATTCATATGACAAAGTCTCCTATGCCATATCCAACTGTCATCAAATTTTACCATCAGGCACTGACTAATCTTGGCGTTCAGCTGAAACAAGTTTTCTCTGGTCTGCTTACCAGTAGCAATAAGTTCACCACTTTTTCCAATTAGTATGTAGACTCCACCTTTGAACTCCATAATAAGTCCTTTGTCGTTCAACTGAGCAACACTCAAAAGGTTGTGCTTAAGGCCTTCCACCTAGTAGACGTCATCCGCACTGCTCTTTCCATTTAGTGAGATGGATCCTTTTCCTTTCACCATGCAAGGTGCATAGTTTCCAAACTAGACAACACCTCCATCATATTCTTCCAAAGTCAGAAAATTTCTTCAGTCACCAGTCATGTGGTGAGAACACCTGCTATCAATGATCCACTCATTAGAGTTGTCAATGGGAGAGACAAGGGATTTTTGGTTAGACACCTCTTCCTTGACAGCTATAGACACTATGTCCTCATTCTCTTCATCCTCAAATTCTTCATCGGTAACACCTTCATCCACTGCAACAAGACAATTTCCCCTACCTCCTCCTTTATACTTTACAAACCTTTCCAATATATCCTTATTGTCATTAATAGGACAGTTAACAACTATATGTCCTATCTTATTGCAGGAAAAATACTTCAGAGGAAGCTTACCTCTATATTTACCAGTCCCCTTTTGAAGTCTCTTGGTAAGAAGAGCTTCAAACTCCATCAGAATCTCCCCATCATCCATATCTCTCCTTGGCTTGGATTCATAACTGGTAGTGACCTCTTTTCCTTTCCTGGTGGGTACAGAGGAAGCAAATGCTCTAAATGAAGACTCGGTCTTCTGAATAATACCATCATAGCTATTTAATTCATATGCAATCAACTTTGCAATAATAGAGTCTAAAGATACCTTGGTTTTATCAATAGACCTTAGCTCCTGAATAGCGGCAACCCTGATTGTGTAGACTGGTAACAATGATCTCAGAACTTTGCTGACAATAGTGGCATTATCAATTGTTCCACCAGTCCTCTTGATATCTCCAACCGCAGTCTTGATCCTTATGCCATATTGCTTAATGGTCTCTCCTTCAACCATCCTCATGTCTTCAAATTTTCCTCTAAGGCTTTCTTCCTTAGCCCACTTGACATGCTCATCACCACCATAAAGTGTTTCTAGTGTGTCCCAAACATCCTTAGGACTGCCCTTATCTTGTACATCAATGAACTCAATGTCGGACAGGCTACTGATAAGGGCTTCCATGACTTGCTCATTTTCTTGAATCTCTCTTTTCTGATCATCAGTTAGAGTGCCAATAGGGATTACATAGACATTCTCAACATAGTTCCAGTGTTGAGCACCCAAAACTCTTGGTATAAATCTTTATTCTATCCTTCCATATTTTGAAGTTGTCCCTATTGAACTTAGGACCTTCCCTCTTCATCATTAAAGCATTATCTTTTTCCTCAAGCAGTTAAGCTTATATCACCGAGGACTTGAAGGTGCTTTGATACCAATTGATGAATAATGATGAACAACTAATACTCTAACCGGTACTAAGAGGGGGGGTGAATCAGTATAGACAAAAACTTGCTTTAATATTTTGACACTCTCTGAACATAGATAACCGGTTGTCTATACCACTATACTTAACCATAGCAATACTGGTTAAACAGAAATGCTTCAGACAACTAAACCGGTAAGACAAAAGTACATCAAATAGAATACAACACTTTTCAAATCTAGATAGCTATTTTACCAGTTTGAACATGCATGAGTTGCATTAGTAATATCCCAACCATTAGCTCTGCATGCATATACAACTAAACAAAAACTACTCAATCATCACATGAAAAATACACAGCCCATGACACATAGATTTTTCACGTGGAAACCCAAATGGGAAAAACCACGGTGGGGATGAGTACCCACAAGCTTGTTTTTGAACTCTTTAGAAGTCTGCTCTGTTAGGAGCCTAGTCCGGTTAAAGATTTTACAATAAACATTTTGTTAGGAACCGATCCTATTAGAGATCACCTGGTTAAGGGATGGCTAAAGACCTTGTTAAAGGTTGAAACCCTGTTAAAGGTTACCTCGCTAGAGGATTTAAAGAACTCAATGAGCTTGAGTCACCTGGTTAGAGGATTTGCAACAAGCCTATTAAAGCTACCTGGTCAAGGGATTTTCCTTCTATTGAGATGGTTAGAAATCAACAGGTAAAGCTCCGATCTGATAACAACACTACTTGCTAAGGCAGATCCTTTTCAGTTCCACTCCTTTGTGTTAATTTTGTGGATCAGAATTAACATTTATCTTCTTCTATGTATTATCTATCACTGAATTATTGTATAAATCTGATTGTTTTCTTTTATGTTGTAGGAGAGGAGGAGCATTTTTATTTCAATGTGCATTCTCACACATTTCATTTGGTATATGTAGTGGGCTGGGTACGGTCAAGTGATGCCTTGACCGGCCATGTCTTTCGGACATGGCCGATCAAGACATCACTTGATCGTGCCCCCTCACGATAATAAATATTTGAATGAGAGACTTCATTTATCTCTCATTCAATCATTTATCTTACCAAGGCTATCATGCATTAACACTCCCTCATAGCTAGGTAAGATAAATGTAAAAGGTATTGGGAGCAATATTCATAAATCATATGATGCTTATCTTGGGACCATAGTTTCAAGATGTGAATTTCCTTTGTCAGTGATTCTATTCACATACTCTTGAGTGGATTGCCTTTGTCAACGATTCTATCCATAAGCTCTTGTGTGGATTGCCTCAGTCAGCGATTCTATCCACAAGCTCTTGTGTGGATTGCCTTAGTCGGCGATTCTATCCATGAGCTCTCACGTGGATTGCCTCAGTCAGTGATTCTATCCATGATCTCTTACGTGGATTGCCTCAGTCGGCGATTCTATCCATGAGCTCTTGTGTGGATTGCCTCAGTCAATGATTCTATCCACAAGCTCTTACGTGGATTGCCTCAGTCGGCGATTCTATCTATGAGCTCTTGTGTGGGTTTCCTTTGTTGGCGATTCTATCCACAAGCTTTTACGTGGATTTCCTCAGTCGGCGATTCTATCCACAATCTTGAGTTATTGTAAGATCGTCACCTTCCAATAACCTCAAAAATACAAGTGGAAATCATTTGGAAGTCGTCACTTCCTTATGATTTACACAGGGCCCATAAAATAATTATTAGTATTGTTAATAATAATCAATATTTACAATTTTTACCTCAGAAGTGCTCAATCTTGTTTAGTAAGCTCCCTCTCAATCACAAGGTATCTTGAGTTTCTTCTAGAGAACATATTTTTCTGAACATACACCTGAATTTCTGACTTCAGCAAGGGACGCTTGTAGTTTAAGTTTGAGAGGACAAGTTCTTGCAATGTGGTCATATTCGAGACTTTCAAGGAGATATCAATCTAATCTTAATCGGATCTTCCTTCAGGCGGTTAGGCTTTATATAAGGAAACTTGGCTCTGATACCATGTTAATTTTGTGGATCAGAATTAACATTTATATTCTTCTATGTATTATGTATCACTGAATTGTTGTATAAATATGATTGTCCTCTTTCATGTTGCAGGAGAGGAGGAGCATTTTTATTTCAATGTCTATTCTTACACATTTCATTTGGTATATGTAGTGGGCTGGGTATAGTCAAGCGATGCCTTGATCGGCCATGTCTTTTGGACATGGCCGATCAAGACATCACTTGATCATTCCCCCTCACAAAAATAAATGTTTGAATGAGAGACTTCATTTATCTCTCATTCAATCATTTATCTTACCAAGGCTATCATGCATTAACACTCTGCAATCACACTCTACAAATTCCATGCCCTATTTTGGCAAGTATCTCTACATGCGGACACAAATACAACTTTTGCCAACACAAACAATAACAAACATCATCGACCTTATAGACACCAATAATTAGGTCAGTTAGCATAAACCCTAAACCTAAGAATTTTAGATTTACAATTACAAGCGGTCCAATCCTGACCATTAAAATTCTTTGCATAGAATAGAAAAATTTGAGAAAGATCTCAAGTCATTCTACATCTTCCAATATTCACCGCAACAGGAAAGCAGTAACCCATCATGCACTTTTCTCATACCTCTAAGAAAAACGTACATTTCCAAGGTAGACAATCAATGCATTTGAATCTTCACGCACAAGATCCTTGAAGAAATCCTTTACATGCACATAGCTGATGTGGCATCCTGATCCTTATCCTTGTTCTTAACTAACTCATGACAAAACATCATCGGTTGCACCACACAAACCAAACCAGAAACCCTAGAGCTAAACAGAGACTACCAATTGATAGTCAAACTGTGAACCCCGACATCGGTTCACTCCATCCCAGTTGACTATAGCCACTTCTAGTCTTCATACTGGTTCATACTGGTTCACCTGCTTGGGTACCACATACCTGTTCCCTTATTGACATCAATGACAATATACATTGTCATCACTTCATCATATGCCAACAATAAGCCCATTGGTCTTTTCCTATACTAGAGATCTCATTCATGAAGTATAATGCTAAAAAGACAATAAGGGATCCAAACTTGAAGGTATTTTTCTTATCTTGCTTTATTTTCTTCAATTTTCTCATCAATTCACTTTGGAGTACTGAAAAAAGATCATAACTCTTATCCTCCTTGAGCATCAGATATGCAGTGAATATGGTAGTACTGAAAACTGAGTTCTACCTGCTGGATTGATATAAGCTATAGCCCACCACCATTGAGGAAAATATTGCATCATGCTCAACTATGTCACTATTTGTCATCAATTGATTATCATATTGGAAACTGGTAACATCTGCTACATTGGTGTTTTGTACTTTCCTCAAACTAGGGATCTCACTGGTTGCACTCAAGCATTTGACTACTGGAATGGCTTGTTTTGTAATCTTATGAGGTATGTCCAACCATATGAACTCATCATGAAACCTATGAAGAATGTACTGGACCCATTCCACTTCGTCAAATACCAAAAAATGGATAAACTATGTGAAACCCTTGTCATGAAGAATCTTGTATTTCGGCTTCATATTTCCCAAATTATTCACCATATGCTTGTTATAGAGTGTAAGCATGTCTACATTGCCAAGCTCTTCAATATCATAGTGAATGTATTCCTTGATATCTTCATTGTGAAGAACACCGTATGAGACTGAAGAAAATGCTCCTTCTGGATCATCTTCAATAGATTTGAAAAGATGCTTTTTGAAAACAGGCCTTGCTCTATTAAAAATTTCAACTACTAGAGGTGTAGCAATACCGAATGAAAATGCCATTGACAAATTTAGGGTTTAAAAAGATATCTCATGAATGGATAAGTACCACTTGATTCACAATCGGGTGCAAGAAATCATTGAATGATCTCTTCAAGCTCAATTTTTTACTGTCAAATTTCTTTCACTTTGTTGCTCTTCTCTTTTCTCTTCTTCGTATTGTGAAGAATAAAATTTTGAAATGCCCTTTTAACCTTTCAAAACCTAATTTTGAGTTGTAATAAATGATCATCATTAAATCTTTCAGTGATCTTACTTCTCATAAAATCACCTACTGGAGTCTCCAATCTCCATAAAATCTTCTGGATATTATCTGCATGCTTGATCTAGATCTTCTGCAACCTTTCAAAACTAGTTATAGATCTCTGAAGAGGGGGTTCTATTGATCTACATGAAAAACTCCCTCTAAGGCCAAAAAGACCTAGTTACCGGATGAGGTTCCATCATTGGATTCAGGTCACAAGCCATTTTGCACATTTTGATCTTCTTTATTAACCCACATCTTATACTAATGTCTGATTTCATCTACCTTTGCTTTGCCTTTCTCATCAAATTTATTCTTGTTCACTAGACCATTGTTCTTGCTTTTGCAATATTTTGCAATATGTCCATGTTTGTTGCAAGCATGGAATGAAACATTTCTCTACATTGGTCTAAAATTGCATAACATCTCTTATTCTTTCCATGCTTTAGACCAATGTAGAGAAATATCCAGACTTTCCACAAGCATAACATCTCTTATTCTAGAAATTGTTCATCATTCTGCACATATTTGACTTGTGAACAAAGTTGTTGCATTTGAAACATTGACCAGTAAAGGTAGGACCATTATTCATCACATTACTCATTATACTTCTACATTGATTTTCCATATGACTGAATCTATTGCAAGTAAAACTTCTACCATTGAATTTATAGGCATTAGGTTGTCTTACCAGAGGTTTCTTGTTCTATTGATGATTAGATTTTGCATTGCTCTATCCAAAACCAGAGGATTCTCCTTTCTCATATCCAAGTCCTCTTATATCTTTTCCATTTCTCTGACTATCCAACATATCATCAAGCCTTGCTGA
This sequence comes from Cryptomeria japonica, assembly GCF_030272615.1. Lineage (NCBI taxonomy): Eukaryota > Viridiplantae > Streptophyta > Pinopsida > Cupressales > Cupressaceae > Cryptomeria > Cryptomeria japonica. The sequence goes on from NC_081408.1 coordinate 299,192,704, forward strand.
GCTAGCATTAAATTTTTCTTTGTACTCATTAGCAATAGCAAGTTCATCTCTCAAAGAAAAAGTCTATCTTTCAAGTTCTTGTCCATCATTCTTCGATTGCATCAACTCAAGCTTCAACTGGTCATTCTTATACATTAGTCTACTACATTTATCTAATCTTTCCTTCAATGTTTGAGTCAGGTTTTCTTCATTCTTCTTTTGGTCTTCAATCTCCTTTGTTAGCTTCATCACAATGGATTGTATCTCATTCTTCAATATTGTATTCTCTCTAGCAATCTTTTCACATTCATCTGTCTTATCTTGTAGAATCTGATTGTCATTACTTTGTTCTTCTTTTTCCTTCAGCTTGTCCATTAGCTCCTTTCTCTTTTCCCAAGAAGTGTTCAATTGATATTTTAGGGTTTCAATGAAGTCTTCAGCTACATTTAGATTTCTTTTCAGGCTACTCTTTTCCTTCATTGTTGCATCGAGATCTTCAAGTGCCACACTAAGTTGTCTCTACAAACCGAAGTCCATTGATTCAATCTTCTAGATCTTCCTCAAGCTATTAGGCTTCCTTGGAGGAACTAGTCTCTAATACCAATCTGTGGAATAAATGAACACTAAGAGGGTGGGTGAATTAGTGTTTTGTAGTTATCAAATTTGTTAACCTGATTCTTTATCCACCGGATACACAAGTAAGAAACTGAAATGTAGAAACACAAAGTAAATAAGCACATAACCATAACACCAATATTTTTATGTGGAAACATGGAAAGGGAAAAACCACGATGGGATTTGAACCCACAATATTATGATACTATGGCCAATAGTAGAACAATATTACATGAGGGGAATGCACATGCATTCAAGCACATTGTCTAGAGCTCACTGCTCAATTACAAGAGGGCTACAACCCAGAGGAAGGCTCATGACTACCTTACAAGCTCATAGAAAATGATTAAAATGAGTAATAAAGTGAAGAAAAGCATCTAACTATGCCAAATGATAGTTTCGGTTAGCCACAAAGTGATCCATTGTTGTTGTTGTTATGATAAACTACTTTGTTCTACTCTGCTACTGATTCTAGGATCAACAAAACTTAAGGTGTGCACGTGAAACTATGCTCAATTGCTCCCAAAATAATCTCGCATATCATATCATCACACAAAAATATTATCCAATTCAATATTATATATCCACACTAACAAAATTGATCTCCCACAAGTCCGCTTCTCAAAATATCAAAATATGAAACATGTATCTTCAAGTCATCTCAAATCTTCACAAAACCATATTCTGGATCCAAAGTATATGATCACACGCTTCCCATAAGTTGGTCCAATCACCTTAAAGAATCCGGTCCACACGTTACACCACCAATTATGAAGATAACATTGTTTTACTAGTCTACTAGATACCATACCTTCTAACATGCTTAAGAAACAACACCAGAGGATGGGATTATGTGATAATTTGCTTCTTATACTCAATCAACTCAACTCTAATCACCAAGATATCTAGATATCCCAAACTCCATAATGGATAACATCAATAGGCTAAGTTTCCATCAATGACAACTCCTAAAAAATATCATGCACTAGACATCATCAATCTTCACTAGAGAATCATCGAAATAGTGTCTTATGCGAACATACCACTGCTAGTGGAACCCATCATTCCTTATGAATGTATTACAAATAAATGTGAGAATTAAAAATATTACAAATTATTTTCCCAATATATCCTAAGGGCCTTAGGACACTTTCCAAGGATGTTGGAACCATGTCATAGGATTTACAAGGTATATGGCACCTTAATCCTAACAACCCTTAGGATGATTATGCAAGAAAATCATCTTGGAGTAGTTGTAGGATTCAATTCTAAATATTAATGGTATTTGGGATGATTTGGAAAATGATTGAGGAAATCTAAAGGAAACACAAAACTTTGATGTAGGATGTGAGGTTAGAACAAGAGATGTATGGTTTCATGTCGAGACTAGATTTCAATATTTGAAATGGAGATAGAAGTCTAGAAGTCCATTAAAACCTTATACAAAATAATTGAGCGAAAGGAATCTCTTGGGATAAATGTGGGATCTTGTTGTATAACTAGAAGTTAGGATGAGACAATGAAATGGTAGTCTAAAATTCCATTGAAAGTGTATAGGAAAAGGATTGGAGGGAATATGGGAAAAAGTATGGAAAATAGGCAAAGGGAGGTGGAGGTAGAACTAGAGGACGTTTGGAGGTCTAAAAGTGCAATAGGATTCATGAAAAGGGGAACTAGAAGGAAATTAGGAAATAATTAGTGAATTGAAGGTATATATGTCTAGGGGTGGAGGGAAATGGAAGAATTATGTTAGAAACCCACAAGTCTACAAAAGAGGAGGAATAGAAGATTGTGGGAGTGTAAAGAAGGATGAGAGATTAGAAGATATAAAGATGGATAAGGGATGGAAGAAGGTTAGAAAAACTCTAAATTTTGCAAAGTGCATGAAACTTGACCAAAAGTTGGGAACAAGAGAGAACAAGGATGTGAAAGTGGATAGGAGGTTGGGACAAATAAGTTGTGTGATTTCCCATCTGAAGGACCAAGGAAAAACATGATAGAATTTTTTTGTTAAATTAACAAGGTGACAACAACAATAATAGGCTGCACTTGCATTGCAATGTACACACAATTTGCATATGGAACATTATGACACAAAGGAAATGACAACCAAAATAACATCATCATTATGTATGAAAGGTGGTACCAACTAAAGAATGTACGATCACAAGATGAAACCAGCATGATGAACCTACAAGAGAGATATAATTGTTGGTATTTTGATGATGTTTGTACTGAAGTTGTGATTGTCATTGATGGACACACACTTATCTCATGAATTCTCAATTGGTATCATATGATGTATCGTGCAACTAGTACTGTGTATGTATAGTCTTTATTTGTTGAATACTATCAGTGTTTCCAAAAGGATCTTACTAGTCAAAGAATGGTCGAGGACCTGAACCGGTTCATGTGTTAAAGATCAAGCAGGTCCGCGATGATCTGATGGCTATCGGTATACCGCTATGCGAAAGTGCTCGACTGTTAATTGTCATGACTTAGCAACAAACCAACTGGTACAAGGACCCTGAGGGGCAACCAAGAGATCGGAACACTATGTTCCAGCTTTCTAGTCTTCATTTGTAAACTGGTAATCAGTATTTTGCTAAAGGACAAACTTGTAAAAATATGATTAGATCTTCCACCGACATTATGGCGGTGACTCTGTGTCATGTCACAAACATGTCTAGACATATTGTATTTAGGGTTTTTGTTGTCCAAATCTCATTGGACCGACATGAAATAAGATTCCTATATGAGGACATCATGTCTAGGGTTTTTAGGTGTGTGTATGTATGTGTCAGTGTATGTGAAGAGAGAAGATCAGATTCCGAATAGAGAAGATCAGATTCTATGCGAAAAGAAGATCTCACAATAGAAGCTGGAAGGAACGAAGGACATAAGACTAAAGTGATGTTGTGATGCATCAAATGAAAGTTATCAAGGATCTAACCAAGCATTGTGTGCTACTTTGTAGATCATCAACTTGTTGATTACTAATCTCTTCGACAAGATCTGAAATCCTTAACCAGATAGGCTTTGTAAAATCTATTTCAAATCCTCTAGCAAGGTGATTCACAATCATGGATCTGAAATCCTCTTACAAGGTAATCCTTAACTAGATTTATCTCCTAACATAGATCTAGATTTCTAACAAGATCTATTCTAATGAAGAACATTGTAAGGCCTTAACCGGTCTAGTTACTATTCCGCAAATAGTGATCTTGTGAGTTTTTACACACCGTGGTTTTTCCCAGTTGGGTTTCCACGTCAAAATATCATGTGTTATGGTGGTTGTGTTACTATGGGTGAATGATTTATTTGCTATTTGGTTTATTTATGTTTTAATTGGTTTACTATTAAGAAGGATACACCGATCTGCAGTTAATTTGCTTAAGTGTTTGTCAAATTTTTTGGGCATACTAATTCACCCCCCCTCTTAGTATTCATCAATTGGTATCAGAGCCACCCTTTCTTTAAGTTTAACAACTTGAAAGGAATTATGGGGGAATACAGCATGAGGGAACTCACTCACCGTTTGGCTGAATCTGAGAAAGCATATGATGAGCTTAAAGTCAAGTATAAAGCCTCTTTAACTAAAAGAAGAGAACTTGCTAAGCAGTTAATAGAAATCATAGAAAATAGCTCTTCCGATGAAGCAGACATGGGTGCTCTAGTTGAGGTTCTCTAGTTGAAGAAGTGGAGAAACTAAACAAGTCTAAAGCTAACCTGAGAAGGGAGCTAGAAGCACTGACCATAAGGATGAGTCAGGAGTTGGAAAACCATAGAAAAGCTGAGGATTTTGTGAAGGACAAGGAGCATGAGATCTTTAAGTTGAACCAAGAAATTGGTACTCTTACCGCTTACCTGCAAAAAGGTAAGGAAGAGAAAGATGAGATGCAAGATGATCTTAATGCAGCCATTTCTCAGAATGAAACCCTTGTGAAAACTAATGAAGATCTCTCCAAAGAACTTGCTGAGACAAAGGAGATACTTGCAAAGTTTAATCAGAGTACTACAAAACTGGATCAACATCTGAAGTCTATGAGGTCATCAACATATACCACTAGACTTGGTTATTCTACACAAGTGGAAGGTGAATCCTCTAGAACCAAGACCGATGCACCAAAAGGGAAAACGGTACCTATAAGTGCCAACAAATGAAAAGGTAAGCCAAAGTTCAAACTGGTATGCTTTAACTATCTTAAGGAAGGACATACTGCTAATGTATGTAGAAGCAAGGCTTATACTAATTTTCCTTTCATACCAAGCACTGTGCATACACACAAGGCTAATATTGGTAGATTCAATGGTCACTATTATGCATGCAACAAGTTTGGGCATAAATCTTTTGAGTGCAGGTCGATTATGAACAACCCTAGAATTTATACACCGAGACCAAGAGGAATGGTCTAGGAACCGTTTATAAACTGAAACACAAACTGGTATAGAACGTATGACCACCGATCAAATGGTTATGAAGTGGCAATTGGTTGGAGATCAACTTGTTTGATCTGTCATGGTAGCGGTCACACTACTGCAACATGTAGAAGAAAGAATGGAAATGTAAACACCAGACCATGGAGATCACCTGGCATGGTATGTTATCACTGTAACAAACCAAGACATATTTCCAGATCATACAGACTAAGAGAGAGTCCATTAGTAAACAAACTGGTCGACCCAAAAGGAAAAGGAAAGGTCGATGTTGAAACTGTTCAGGCAGATTTGGAGAAAACATGGAAAAAGAAATCGAAAGAAAAGCCAAAAGATGAGCCAATTTCCGTGCCCAGTGTGGAGACCCCTGAAATGACAAAATGAGCTTCGAAAAGCTTAGGGGGAACATATCAGTAACAATGTTTCAAACACCTGGTGTATATCGGTAAGATGCTTTTACCAGTATTGGTTACTTGTCCACTGACAAAAGAAGCAAAGTGGTAAAAGGTAAAAGTTAGGGTTTGTGCCCTATTAGTGATGCATTTATTATGGTAGGTAAAGAGCATATATAAAGGCAATTTTTGTAGTCATTGTTACTTACCTATTTTCGGAGAAGTTTTCAAACTAGAGCTGCAAAACAAAGGCAATTTTTCTTATATTCGAAGTGATCAAGAAAGTTACTTTGTATAAGATTCAACAATCATCTCAAGCTATCTGGAGTAGAGATAAGAGTGGTAAAGCAACCTGTTGGAGAAGTGTGGTGTGCACGACATCGACGAAACCCTAGTTTGAGTAAAAAGGTATTTTTCATGGAAAATCTCTTATCATTCAGAATTGTTTTTTCATGGCTTCTGTATCCAAAGCCTCATCTAGTACTTCCACACCTGAGAGTCCAACCAAATCACTTAGGAAGAGGTTGAAGTATGATGCCCTATCCCAAGTCCCCACCGAAGTCATTATAGAAGGGGATATTTCTAGATATATTGATTGCAAATTAGAAGACCTAGGGTCTCTAGTAATCCATTCATAGTTAAGTTTATTTTGTGGAGAAGACACAAGGATCAAACCAGAGTTTAAAGTGATCCGGGAGAAGAAATTCCATAATGTGGCATATTTTCTCAAAGAATTTTCAAAAGATCACATGAGAATCATTCTTAGCAGGGTTCATGGCAATAAAATGTATCTTGAGAGAACCCATGACATAACTCCATAGGAAATCCATGTCGTGACTGGTTCCTGTAATTTTTTAGAAGTCCATGTTCTCCGCAAGATCACCAAAACCAAAGTGATAGAGCTCATCAGTTTTGTGAGTGACCAATGGGCAATGATAGTAAACGCCATAAGAGATGACTTGGTCAAGCTCGCATGTATGGTAATCGGGTATAGATGTTTCTATGCTAGTAGAATGAACTATGTCCCTACAGCTGTGGTGAATGCCACTTACCGTATGATCAAAGATGATGCAGAGTATGATCTATGTACCTGCATGCACAAACAACTTTTGGAGAGCTTGAAGTCCATCAAAGAGGACAAGACACTGAAGTTTAAGTGCGGCCAACTCCTTGTAGGTTTTTTTTTCTATTTTCAAGGATATTTTCCAGGAGTTGGAGATGTTCAATGGTCCAGTGACCTACCGGTCTCAAGGAAAATCAAGGAGAGTCTGTAGGTAGTAGGACCAACCTATCCAGAGACCTTGAATAGTTCCTTTGATGAATTTAAATTGAAGATGAAACAGAGTACAAGATTCTCAGGAGAACTTGTCAATAAATATGAAGTGATATTTGCTTTACAATCAAAGTGGACCACTACATAATGGAAGCGGTAGAACCCAAAGAAGATAAAGTCAGGCCTATGGGCTATGAAGCAGTAAATGACATAATTATTGGGTATGCCTCTACCCTAATTGCTTCACCGCTTGATCCTAAGAAGAAGGGGACTGATACTTACTTAGAGAGGATCCAATCTATTGAAGTACCGAAGCTGAAGAAGAAGGTAGTTATGCCAGAAGCATCAAAACCAATTACATATGATGTAAGTCCTAAACTGACCAGGAAGTCATCTTCCAAGAAGAAACCGGAGGCTAATCCACCAAAGGTATCTGAAAGGAAGAGAAAAACTAAGAATAACACTTTGGATTTAGACAACACTGAACCAGAGGTAGAAATGAAGAAGACAAGGCAATAAAGTAAGAAGACAAAGACAACCAATAATGTATCTACATCCTCTACACTGGTAAATGTTCATGTTCCTTCTTATAAGCCTATGATGCATTGTCAAAGGACAATTAAGAATATTAGAAGAAAAGTTCTTGATGATTTGAAACAATATTTTGATGATTTCAATGATATAGAAAAAGAAAATGTTGAACAAGAACTTATTAAATATCTATGTGATAATGATCGGTCACCTACCGACATTAAATCTGTTATTTCTAAATCTTTGTATAACTCTTTGGACAATAAGTGGCAAATTCCCATTGAAAAGGAGCAATCAATTAGAGAGAAATTGTTGCTCAATATTTTCCAGATGCTTCTAACTCTAAATTGCTTAAGATTCTTGATTAGTACAAAGGTATCTTCTTCATGAGGAAGAGAAGACTTCTGCTACTTGGAGGTAAGATTTCTAAGGTAGAAAAGGAAACTCACTTGCGAGCTCAAGAAGCTGTCAAGATGCAAAAGGTAACCAAAGCAAATCGGCAGGCTCAAGCTAACCTATTAAAACCTATATTGGATGAAACCTTTGATGACAAGGGAGAGAGAGTAATTGTGTAGAATGTTCCTATTGATGTAGATGCATTAGATGTTGCACCGGTTGATACTGCACCTGACATTCCTGCAGAGAAAGAGAAGGAGAAAGAAGAAGAAGCGAAGAATAAAGTGGAGCAAGAAAATAAGGAAGAAGAAAAGAAGAGAGCAGAAGAAGAGAAAAAGAGGGAAGAAGAGAGAAAGAAAGAAGAAGCAAAGAAGAGAGAAGAAGAAGAGAAAAAGAAGGAGGAAGAAAAGAAGAAAGTAGAAGAAGAGAAGAAGAAAGAAGAAGAGGAGAAGAGAGTAGAAGAGAAGGAGAAAGAAAAAAAGGAGCGATTGGAGAAGGAGAGAGCAGAGAAAGAAAGAATAGAGAAGGAGAAAACGGAGAAAGAGAAAGTTGAAAATGAAAAGGCAAAGCAGGAAAAGAGGAAACAAGATGAGAACAAGGCAATTGAGGGAGGACATAATCCTAAGGCAATCGGAGATCCCACCGGTCACACCAATTTAACTCTTGCATGTCTTACTCAATTAGTTGATGAGAATGAGCTACTAAGAAGCATTCAATTGGCTCAAGACAGATTGAAAGAACTGAGGAAAAAGAAAGAACAAGATGTCATCCAATTTTCTATTGACACTCTTTCCAATCTAGTCCCCTATACTAATCTCCCTATTACCGATTCCTCGCTGGCCAAGCTAAAACTACTATGCACTATAGTAGATGATGAGGTCCAATCACTGGAAGCTACTGCCCAGGCCATTGCAAGGAAAAACCATGAAAATGAACTGAATGTTTTATTGGTATAGAAAATTGTTGAGGACAAGACCAAGTTGATCCACCAGAAGGATGATATCAGTCTGGCAATGACTGAAGGAAGTATGCTTTTAAGAAAAATATGCCAGCCCAATTTATTCTGTGATGATGTTCTAAAGGTAAAAGGTCAACTCCAATCAGAACTGAAGCAATATTTGGAGACCTTCAAGGTACCATATGATTCTTTCACAGTATATGGACATACCATCTAGACATACCAACAATAGATCACACAGATAGAAGCAGAGATCAACAAGTGGGCCCAACATCTACAAGAGCTACAATTTCTCCTACTACCCAAGTTGCAGGTTCTTTAGAAGTGCTTTCTGAACCTGGAAGCTATTTCTGTTACACAGGAGATGAGCACAATCGATGCCATGGAGGAACTAGCTTTCCAGATGAAGACCGAGAGTGAAATTGCTGCCTCACTCTTAGAGTCCTAGTCTTCAGATATGAAGGAATTTCAAAACAACTTTAAAGTCATTTTTGAAAAGTTTTACTCTTTATTATCTTGAACATATACTCTATTTTTCATGTTTTATAATTTAACTTTGGTTACTCTCTGTAACCAAAAGGGGGAGTGGTATTAGAAACTTGATAGATTTGTCATTGTTGGCAAAGGGGAGTGGTAATTGAAAATTTAATGCAAATAGAAGTTGCTCATGTTAGTATTTTTGGCAAAGGGAGTAGTGTATATGCCTAGGGGGAGTAATTTTGATTATGACATGTTATTTGTTCTGTAAGCACTTAGTTGTCAAAAATTTCCTAAGTGTTGCCATCAATGCCAAAGGCAGACATTGTTGGAATTTTGATGATGTTTGTACTATAGTTGTGTTTATCATTGATGGACACACACTTATCTCATGAATTCTCAACCGGTATCATATGATGTATCATACAACTGGTACTGTGTATGTATAGTCTTTGTTTGTTCAAGACTATAGGTATTTCCAAAAGGAGCTTACCAGTCAAAGAATGGTCGAGGACCTCAACCGGTTCATGTGTTAAAGATCGAGCAAGTCCGCGATGATCCAATGACTATCGCTATACCGCTATGCGAAAGTGCTCGACTGTTAATTGACGTGACTTGGCAACAAACCAACCAGTAGAAGGGCCCTGAGAAGCAACCCAGAGAATAGAACACTATGTTCCAGCTTTCTAGTCTTCATTTGTAAACCAGTAATCAGTATTTTGCTAACAGACAAACTTGTAAAAATACAATCAGATCTTCCACCGACATTATGGTGGTGACTCTGTGTCATGTCACAAACATGTCTAGACACATTGTATTTGGGGTTTTTGTTGTTCAAATCTCATTGGACTGACATGAAATCAGATTCCTATATGAGGACATCATGTCTAGGGTTTTTAGGTGTGTGTATATATGTGTGTCGGTATATGCAAAGAGAGAAGATCAGATTCTGAATAGAGAAGATCAAATTCTATGTGAAAAGAAGATCTCATGATAGAAGCTGGAAGGAATGAAGGACAAAAGACTGAAGTGATGTTGTGATGCATCAGCTGAAAGGTATCAAGGATCTAACCAAGCATTGTGTGCTACTTTGTAGATCATCAACTTGTTGATTACTAATCTCTTCGACAAGATCTGAAATCCTTAACCAGATAGGCTTTGTAAAGTCTGTTTCAAATCCTCTAGCAAGGCAATTCACAGTCATGATTCTGAAATCCTCTTACAAGGTAATCCTTAACCGAGTTTATCTCCTAACAAAGATCTATTTTGATGAAGAACATTGTAAGGCCTTAACCGGTCTTGTTACTATTCTGTAGATAGTGATCTTGTGAGTTTTTCCCAATTGGGTTTCTACGTCAAAATATCATGTGTTATGGTGATTGTGTTACTGTGGGTGAATGCTTTATTTTCTATTTGGTTTACTATTAAGAAGGATACACTGATCTGTAGTTAATTTGCTTAAGTGTTTGTCAAAGTTTTGGGGATACTAATTCACCCCCCCCCTCTTAGTATTCATCAATAACACCATCTAAAAAATGATGAAGTACAAACTCACAGTCGCATTCTCTCATGAGACCATACATTGATAGGATAAGAGAACCATCAATCGCAAATCCATACCATTGACACACTTATAAACACTAGCAACATACTCAAATTCCAACACCAACAATGGTTGTCTAGGGCCCAATACAACTCAACAAGATGAAGACTATCAATTTTTGAGACAAGGAGTAGGATGAGAACACTAACACCTCCAATCAACTTAATAGGACCAATATGATCTTAAGAAAATTCCTACCTACACAAGATGTTGCCTAAATAGGAGGCCTTACTCTCTCTCAACCCTATTAAGATTTGACGGTTGGGGGCTCGATGTTCACCTTATCTCATGCATGAATTAGAACCAACAAAAGAAGAGGGTTTGAGGCCCAAGGACTGAATGTGTAGAATTCTACAATAAGACTTGGGAGTCCATGATTGGGATTATCACATACCCCTTGTATATGGTGAAAATGGATAGTGAAAAACAACAATATTAAAAGACTAACAAGGATCCAACCACAAAACCCTAGCCTAACAATGAAATAAATCCACCATACACAAATGAAGATACCTTAAGACCATGCAAATAAACAAAATAAACCAGATATACCATTCGCATGTCAAATAGGGTTTCAATCTCCATTTCTTCCTATCTCCATTGATCTTGTTTGATATATTTGCTCTCATATTTTATATGTGCACAAGAGCTCAACAAAGAATGAAAATGTGGTTGATAGCTTGATCACAAGAAGGCTTGATTGCATAAGATAGATTAAGTAATTAGACAATTAGGGTTAATAATGAAGGAGAGTGTCCTCTTATATAGAAGACACTTTAGGAAATGGAGGGGTAAGATTAAGAGTTGTAAAGATAAATGGTTGGCTAGGATTAAAGGGTAGGTAGAGGAAATAAAATGATAAAGGGGGTAGGTAAAAGAAGAATTAAGAGATGAATGACATGTGTCATGGGTAGAAAAGGCTAATGAATTAATTAAGTAAATAAAAATTTATTTAACTAATAGAGGAAGGATCAATTAAATAAGTAAAATATTTATTTAATTTAGGAAAAGGACAATTTAAATAAATAAAAGTATTTATTTAAATGAGGAAAGGCTTAGAAGAGGATTAATGAATTAATTAAATAAATAAGAATTTATTTAATTAATAGAAGACTTAGGATAAAATAATGAAATAAATAAAAATATTTATTTAATTACACTGGATAATTTTAGGTGTCTACATTTTGCCCCCCTTTGAGACAATGCAACTTGTTGCATTGGCTCAAAGAATATAAGATAAATTGATACAAAGTTCCCCCATGACGAGAATGATATGCACCCTTGAGAGATTGGATGAATTTTTTTGAAAATATCACAAACAATCTCCTGATAAAAAAGAAAGGCTAGAAAAGACTAACAAGATAGGGTGACAAGGTCACACAGGAAGAGGAGGCTAACACGGGAGACTAGGGTTAAGTAACCTATAAGATAAGGTCACAAGGAAAACATCTTCATTTACATCCACACACTTAAGAGATCAGAGTACAAAGAAAGATCTTAGAGTAGTCAGAGACGATGGATAGAGTTCACAGATTTGATCGAGTCTCATGATATCAGAGATGAGACGACATGGGTGAGTCGGTAAGTACCTCAAAGCTACTTTGTACATTTTTGTAGTTATTTCTGTCATTAATTTATTTTAGGGTAAACAAACAAAAATGTGAAATCAGTATTGTGCACTAGAAACATGTCTAGGTTAGTGCCAGGCACATTTAGGATGGATAGTTGCCTCTAGGTCAAGTATGGTAACACTTATGAAAGTAATCACATCTATGTTCAATAAGGATGCATCTATGTGAAGATAACATGTCTGTGTCACAAAGATGCATTTATGTATGGCAGTGGCACATATTTGGATTGATAAAATCCTCGTTTGCGTTGTAGAAACGCGTTTGTGTCTAAGTGGGCACAAGTCAGCAGTTATGTGATGAACATACACTGTCGATTGGATAAGTTGCTATGAGGATACACTCAAGTAGGTATTACAGATAGAAAAAATGAGAGATAGGATAGAATTAACAATGATGTGATGAACATACCTTGCCAATTGGATAACTTGCTGAGAGGATTCACTCAAGCAGGACCTCTAAATTAGGATCAAGTGCAATGTGATGAACATATACACTAGGATGCAATGCCATGAGATAAACTTAAGCACTAGGATAGGAGTAGCACTATGTGATAGACATGAATACCACTAAGATTGACATGATTGGTTTTGGTTGGATGCAGGAGTACTTGCCCCAAATTGAGTTGCGGGAGCGATTCCCTGTGACACAAAGGTTGTGACCAGAGTTGACCTTTGAGGAGCAGGTAGCTATTGAGGGTATGGGACTAAGAAATATCATGTATCTACTTGAGATTCAGGTGAACAAAGGATTATTGATTTCTCTAGCAAAGAGATGGCACTTTGAGACCTATTCATTTCATTTGCTGACTACCGAGATGTCGATCACTTTAGAGAATGTTTATAGGATCCTGAGGATATCGATCCACGATGAGTTGGTGTCATATGACAGATAGGGAAATAGGGATGCATTGAGATGATTTTTTGGTGAGCTAGAGTTGGAGATGGTATTAGGTCATGTCAGCTGGGATGTTATGCTAGCTACTAGATGTAGACTACCGATAGTAGTTGGAGGAGTTATTAGTGGTTACCTTTGTCCAGATAGGGCAACACGAGCTATGGATGTTGGGTGGAGGAGGACTCTATAGACATTGGTGACACAACACACAAGGTATGCATGGGGTTTGTGTGTATTTATAAATTTGTATCATGAGCTACACTAGTTTGTGTGTCTCGATGGTTGCAGGTTAGGGTGCAGGGTGACTCTATTACAAGTGTGGTCATATGAGCACATTGCAGTGACTAGACCAGTTCACTTCAAAGGGAAAAAGCATGGATAGTCCTATGCACACTTGTACAGTATGATCACTTCCCAGCCATGGATTGGGAAGGTGGACTATTGGAGATGGGTTTTTAGATGACATAGATAGTGTCATATGGAGACCCTGTCTTGACTATGAGGACTGGGAGGAGGATGCTACAGAGATTCCATATATTTTCAGGAGCAAGTATTTGATTGGGAAGACACCTTATAAACTAGATAGACATCTCATTGATAGGGTATGTAGAAATTTTGGGCGATAGTAGAGGATGCCTCGGGGTTCTGGAGACTTTGCACGAGTAGTGCAAAAGCAGGTTTATTGGGGGAAAATTTTATCCTATGATGTTGCAGTTACACAGTTTGAGCAGATGATTCCTATGCCATGGGATCTGCTGAGGGATGTGGTTGATGTTGGTACGAATGCAGAGTATGATGGCTATTTTGTAACACATCAAATATCAAGGTTGGTAGATCCATATGAGCTTGTGGTAGAAGAGGATGATGATGATGAGGATAGGGGGTAGGAGATGAAGGAGGCAGAGGAGAGGAGCAGCAAGGATAGTGGTGAGGGGTAGGGGTGGACAAAGGGATGTCAGAGAGAGGGCTAAGGAGAGACATGATCCACAGGTAGGGAGACCACAAAGACCACCGAGGGGTAGAGGAGGACAAGTTTTACAGGTTGGTGGATAGGTATAGGGATAGGTACCAGGGAGAGATACCCAGAGATAGTTACAAGGATAGGCTAGGTAGGAGGAGGGTTCTTAGGGGGGGAATGAGGAGGAGAATGAGCTGCTAGTGCTGTGAGATAACAATAGGACAAGCTGATCAGATTAAGGATCTCGACAGAGAGACATGACTCGATTGAGGCGATAGTTAGTAGAGATGCAAAGGGAGGGGGACCAGACCATTTAGAGGTACACTAAGGCTAAGGATGCACTAAGGGAAGGTAGGAGAGAAAATAAGGACATACGGGCTAGATATGCATATGTCCTATGGGCAGGGGAGGAGATAGCCTATTAGAGAGATCTATACTATACATTTGTTCCTTCAGAGCTAAGGGCTAGGGGCTTTAGGAGAGCTTCCAAGACTACTACCACATGGGGAGGGGATAGACGATAGGCAAATAGTGGCAGAGTTATGGTTCCACCCGCACCACTAGGAGGAAGAGACAGAGGAGGTGATCCTGGAGCAGGGACTTCAAGAGCTCAAATTCCTTCGAGGCCAGCTCACTTTGAGGGAGGGAGTTCATCATAGCTCTCTTAGATCCATTTTTTGTATTAGTATTTTGTCTGATGATGTAAACACCTTTGGGTGATTTTGTAGCCATATATGATATTGACATCATTGTATTATAACACTTATGATTTTGATATATATGAGATGACTCATTCCTTGTGACAGCTATATTCATGTGTACCTATGTGGTATTATATATGTTTTATGATGATGTAGTTTATGTATGCATGTTCCTATAATGATTATATGATTCTTATGATAATGTTATGATGTTTATGATATGGATGCAAATATGTACATGATCATATGCAATATGTTTTTGTTCTATTCATTTTTTATGTCATGCAAATGTGAATGTATGAAATGTAAATGGATGTATGATTATTAACATGTTATGATTATGTACATGATGAGAATGCAAATGTATATATGATATGCTAATCAATGGTGTGTGTAGGATGTGATGCAATTATGATATCTATATGCATGTATATAATGAAAAATTGCTAATATGTGATGATGTAGGTGCAAACTACATGAAATGTAGATATTTTTTTGGTTTGTCATTATACTCAGTCATGTGAAAGTAGGCTACATGAACTAGGGAAGAATAATGGAGTTCATTCATGAAAGGGGGATGGAAGATATAATATATGGAATTGAAATATCTTCTTGTGTCTTATCATCATTGAGCTTTATTATGACAAATATTTTATGACAATCGAGGTATAGGTTCGACCTAGAAAGTCATTGTACTCATTTTCATGGAGATCAGATAGTCACAAACAAGGAATGCCCCAGTTCACACTAGACTCATAGTGTCCTCATATCCCTAGACAAATCATAGCATTGCTAAGAGACAATCCACAGACAACAAAACAATAGGTGAACATATCCCATCCTCACCTTTCTAGTCAAAGACATCCTAGAGATACAATCTCTAGTGAGCGACATCCCAAAAAAGCTAAAAGACATGTCACCAAAAGATAAAATCAAAAGAAAACCAAGACTTGACACCAACACACAGTGAAATCCTCAAGTTATTTGTATTTCTTGCTGCATATGTTAACATGTTTGATTTGGTCACAATGTTGTCATCATAATAAAGGACAAATCATGCTAAAAACCATGTTGTTGCCAAAGTCTGTTGAAAGATTTGATTTGTTGAAATCCCACTACTACTTCTGTCTCACCTGAAACTAACTGAATCCATGAAACTGATACTTTATTGCGAAGAAGAATAGAACTTTATTGTGAATTGGAAATGCAAGTAATCTTTTATTGCGCATTGTGTGTGAAAAGGAGGAAGAAAAAGACAATACTCCTCAAAACATGCGATGCTTAGGGTACCACTTACGTCACTAGATTTAGGATTTTTCCCTAGTTATAGATTGGACCTTATTTATTATAGTGCACTATCATTAAATTGTGACCCTAGCAATTTTCAACTGCATTAGGGTCCTCACACATGCAAACTCAAATCCTCTAGCCTGATCGGAGATCAAAGATTGCTCAACTTCCAAAAATAGCTTCTTCCTTGGCCTCTGCATCACCTCATCTGCATTCTTCCCTGGAGAAAGGGGTAGGATAGGGGCGTGGAACCCTTGTCCTCCCTAGACAGGGGTGTGGCACCCCTGTCCCTGCCCTATTTTGGGGCAGGACCCTTCCTAGGGTTGCATTGTTGGTTGTGACTCGGGTGGGAAACACCCCCGATGTCGGCCTATGATGAAATTAAAATCCACCAACATGTATTTAAGGGGGAATTCATCCTCTCATTTAAAAGAAGTTTGATAAGTTGGATGAGTGGGAAATTCACAAGCGATCAAGCATTCAAGCATTTTTTTCCAGCATTGAGCATTCTCAACTCTCTCTTCAAGGCTAGGTGTTGCATTCAAGTCAAGGATTCAACCATTGAAGAGGAGATTGATTCCAACATACAACTCCACACAAGCATTTCTATCAACATTTCTACTACAACCTCCCTTGAGGTGATTTACAATTCAGTCTTTCATTTACATCTACTTGCAAGTACTTTCTTTCATTACTTGGTTAATTCCAAAAACTAGGGTTTGACCTAAAGGCAAACCCCCAATCCCAACCCATTTTCCTCTATTTTCTATGTGTAGGTTGTAGGTGCGCAGTTGTACTTTTGGATTCAAACT
Source organism: Cryptomeria japonica (assembly GCF_030272615.1). Taxonomy (NCBI): domain Eukaryota; kingdom Viridiplantae; phylum Streptophyta; class Pinopsida; order Cupressales; family Cupressaceae; genus Cryptomeria; species Cryptomeria japonica. The sequence continues at coordinate 299,209,651 of NC_081408.1, forward strand.
TCATTTGCAGAGGCAGAAAAACCCTTTTCGTTTCACGGATTTTTTGGAGGACCATGTACATTCCCGCCACGGTCTGAGCAACTTTTCCTCAAGTTCATAGAGTGACTTCGTCTCGACATTTTATTGCCAGATCCAAGTGCACAACTTCATCCCATATTCTAATCTCAAGTTATAATCGATTATTTTTCACTTTTGCACTACATAACTCAATCAATTTCCTTTCCATTTCAAACAAGGAAAAGGGGGATCATCCTAACATTCTCAATTCATTTAGAATTCAATCTATCATCTTTCCCAATTCATTCAAAATTCAATCTATCATCTTTGTGTGAAGAGATTGAATCTAGTGAATTATCTCATCCCCTTCTTCCTAATGTAATGGTGAAAAGTGCTTAAGGATAATCAATAGTAAAACTCCCATCTCTCTTTGAGAGAAAGGGTAGTTTTCCTCTTGATCTATCACTTATCATTTTCCCACCATTATATTTTGGTGAACCCGACATCTTGCATGCTTTCCTTTGAACAACATTGCATATTTTTCATTTACAAGTTTCAACTTTCTGCAAACTTAGTGGTTAAATCATTCAAAACCCTAATTTTTAAATTTAAAATTAAACTTGTGATTTGTTAAAATTGCTTGTGGTTATCTTAGATCTGAAAATTTCTTTGTTAATCACATTCAATTTCCTCTTTTTCTTGTTCAATTTGCAATTAAAATTTACAAAATTAAGAGGTTACTTGTTAAAACCCTAATTTTCAAAAATCATCTTGAACTTGTGCAAAAAATTGGATTTCCATTTAATTTTCAGATTTCTGATTGTTCTCAGATTTGTCTTCAATCCTACAATTCAAATTTCAACATTAAGTGGTTAGGTCATCAAAACCTAATTTTTAAAATTAATTGGATTTTGTGGGAATTTCAAATCAATTTCATTTATATTCAGTTTCCTAATTATTTTTCAAGGTGTCCCTATCCATTAGGTTTGATCCTTTTCAAAATTGCAATTCAATTCCTCTTTTTCTTAAAAACCCTAATAAGGTCCCATTTTCAGCTTTGTGTCTTCATTTCTCCCATCTAGAGATCGTAAAATTCACCAATTTTGGGGGGTTATCTTTAAAATCATTTTAATATCTATCCCTGAATTTTTTTAAAAAAATTGGTCGGACCATGTGCATTCTCGCCACAGTCGTCGACTTTTTTCCTGAAATTTTGGGAGACTGTTATGACTGTATTTAATAGCCTAAATACGTAAGATTGGCTAATTTTATCAATTTTTGATCCCTCTAGAATCGGAAATACCTTCAAAATTCAAAATTTCAACTTTCAAATAAATTTTTTAAAATTAAGAGGTTAATAATTGTCTGCCCTGATTTTAAAAATTCTAATTTTAAAATTAAGTGGTATTCCCTTGGCCCTAATTTTAAAATTCCAATTTCCTTTCATTTTTGGAAATTGTGTCATCCTCTTCCCCCAACAAATTTCAAATTATGTAATCATTATTTTCTTACATTTTGCATTACTTAATTTTGTAAGCTTCGTTCTACAATTCAAAATTGAAAATATTCCCTCTAGTGCATGAGTTTTACAACTATTAGTCCTACCTATCCTATCCCCGTTAGACGAAGTATTAGAACTAAGGCTTCCCAAGGTTTAATTACCAAGGAGATGGAGCCTAATTTTGGTGACTTCTTTAATGAGGATCATGTCAATTTTTCCCATCCTAATCATGTCCATATTGATGGGTCTCAAGATGAAGAAGAAGCTTTTACTAGGGTTCGTTTAGATCAGATTTCTACATTGGACAATCAATTTGATATATTTCAACAATGGATGTCCCAAGAATACCCTAATAGTGAAGCTCTTCCATTAATTGAAGGTCTTAAATTCATGCTTTAAAGTGATAAGAATGGAATTGATATACTACGTGGCATTGCACATATTGTTGACTCTAATGTCATGCCTATCAAGAGTTGTACTGAAACCCTAGGTTACTCATAACCTCCAACACAAGTCAATATTTCTATTCCTTTGACTAATCCTATGACTAGTATTCCTACTTTCACATCCAAAATCATGGCTACTTCAACTCAAAATATCATTCCTACAACCATAGGTCATGGGGGCAATCCCTCTTCTTCATTTAATCCTCCATCATTACCTATGACTTTCATGAGTATTCCTATTATTCCTCAACCAATTAGTGAGACACAAGGGGAAAATTCCTTCAACAAATTTATTCCTCCTTTAAGTGTCCCTTTTCCTACCCAATCATCACCAATTCCCACTTATCATAATGTCCCACCACCTTATTCTCAGTCCATGCCTTTTTTCCACAACATCACACCACCTTCTCAATCACCTATGTCTAACATCAATTCTTCTACTGAGATGACAATTAACAATCTTGCTCAAACCATGTCTTCCTTACAACAATAGATATTGTTAAAGCCCACTTTCTCTTGACATTGTTAAAGTCATGCCACCTAAACATGTGGAGATCCCTCAATGGGAACTCTATAATGGAAAAGGTGATCCTCTTACACATGTCAAAACATTTCAAACCTTGTGTATTGATTTTGCTTATGATCAATGCTTGCTTGCAAAACTGTTTACAAGAACACTAAGAGATAAGGCCTTACAATGGTATTACTCTATGTCTTCTTATTATATCACTTCTTTTCAACAATTGGCAAATGCTTTCATCCAACAATTTCAAAACAACATTCATCCTAAAATCACTTTGATTGATTTAATGCATTGTAAACAAGGTTTTGCAGAAAAAGTGACTGATTTCATTGGTAGATATAAGCATTTGTGTGCTCAAATTTCTTTTCATGTACCTGATAATGATATTTAAATAATTTCCATTTCTAATTTACAAAAAGATATTAGGGAAAAGCTTCTTTTGTCTGAGTTTACACCTTTTCTGTAGTTGTGCGCAACACTCGACAATTATCAACTGGTTGTGAGTCAAATGGAGCAATCCACTCTTGTGGCTCCAAGTGATAAGAGGGAGAGTGTTCAACAACCATTTGAGAAGTTCAAACCAACAAAAAGCTTCATCAAGTTCAATGATCCAATCAACAAAAAGCATGTGAATGCTACAATAGGTGTGCCTACTATTTCTATTTTTTTTCAAATAGAAACACAATTTACTCCTTTGAATGAATCTTTTCATAGTATCATGTCTCAGTTGTTGCATAGAAATGTTATCAAACTTCCTCCTATAAAATAAATTGATCCTTCCAAACTTGCATCTCCTTATTTTGATAACAATTACTTTTGCCAATTTCATCATCAACCTAGTCATGATACTGAGAAATGTTTTGCATTAAAAAATAAGGTTGAAGACTTGATTGATAATAATACTATATCTATGGCATGTGTGAATAATAAAGTGAATAAATCAGTTGCTCCTCCTAATCAAAATCCTAATATTTTCACTGATCCCTTGCCATCTCATACCTCTAACGTTATTGAGATTGTGCCTAACTCTCTCACTTATGAAGAATTCACTTATATGGCTCCAAACTTGGTTAATATGGTAGAAACACAAGATTTTCCTAAGGATCCCTATATTACATTTGACCCCAGTGAGACCATTAGAGAACTTGATGGCCCTTTATACATAGTTGTGAAGGTCAAGGATATTCCTTGCCGTGGTGTCTTGATTGATCCTTCTTGCATGGTTAATGTCATAACTGAAGAGTATCTTTTCACTCTACGATTACATAAACCACTATATGATGTTTCTAATGTGGTTGTAAATTTATTTGATGGCTTTTCTTGTCCTACCATTGGTTCTATCACCCTTCATGTTTAAATTCATACTAAATCGTTGGATGTTGACTTTGTTATCATACCTTCTTCTAAGCAATTCTGTGTGAAGTTGGGCTATCCTTGGCTATCTCCCATGAAGGCTATTGCTTCTCCAATCCAAAAGTGTCTTAAATTTACTCACAATGGAGAAATCATAACCCTAAACTATAGCTTATTTCATCCATCCGAAAGCACCCCTAGTGTTCCTATTGATCTCTTTTGGCCTAAACAATTTCAATCTCTTCCATCAAGGAGCGATTCTCTTTTTCAATATTATAAAAATTAGAAGAACGATATGATCTTATCCTTAAGTTAGCCTAGATCACCAACACTTGACATTCCTATTATTGTTCAAGATGAGCTTCTTCCTCTCTCAGATAGAACTAATCTCCCTCCTAAGGAAAATTGTCAACCTACTCCTATGGATGTGACTTTACCTTCTCTTAAGGAGAACAACAATATTCCTCCTAAGGTTAGCCCTATACCTCCTCCTCATGATGGACTTGGTCTCCTCCCTACACCTAATATTCTTCCTTTCTATGGCACAATTCCACCTCCTTCCTCTTATTGAGAGAAGAGGCCTGCTTCTCCTATTGTTCAACCAAAAAGACCTCAACCTAAACCTTCCACTATTAAGGAGAGAAATGTTCCTACTTTTCCAAGTGTTCCTCCTTCTTCTTATACTTCCACTAAGAATCAATGGAATCATTTTGTGAGAGAATGCCAATGAAGATGTTGTGTTTGAGCTCATGAAGCTATCCCTCGAAATACTCAATCTCCTCAAACTCTGATAGTTTACATGATTCCCTTTTCTCCTAAGCAAGATGTTCAACCAACATCTCCAAATCATAAGTTGCATAAAACATGTGATGGTTTTACTCCTATTCATGTTCTTGCTCCTCTTACTTAAAAATTTGATGAAGAAATGAGTGAAAATGTTATTCATAATGGTAATACAACTCCCAATGCTTCTGATAGTGAGTATGAGTATGTTGATGTGGACAAAAATTTATCAGATGAGTTTTCACAAACCCTAATCCTAGCTCCTAGAATCAAACAAAGTGACTTACAACATGAGCATAGTCATTGGTTGGATCTTGTGATAGTTGCATCTGATGTGCTCACCTCCCCAAAATAGTGATCAGCAAGATCGTGAGGTGGATGTCGTGCTAGATTAGTGATAGTAGCACTGTAGATCTCTCTCTCTCTTATTTCTTTCTCTTTTGTGACCATTCTTCTATGTGTATCCCTGTTCTTCTTGTTGGCATTATGTGAACCAGTATGTTGTCATTGATGTCAATATGTGATATGAAGAGAGAACCGGCATATGTGAGAACTAGTATATATGCCAAAGTAAAGCAGTATATTTGTTCAAGGTGAACCAGCATGTCAAGGTGAACTGACATGTAGTCATGGGAACCAACACATGGAAGCATTGTATGACTACCGGTTGGTAGGTAGTTTCCACTTTAGGATTTCCAGTTGGAGTATCTTAAGCCTGTGTGACACAATCGGTGATCTTTATGTGATGAAGTTAGCATGATAATGAAGAACAGATAGTGTTGCCATGTAAGCCTTGTGCGTATGAAGGATCTTGCATAAACAATAGTGCTCCTATCTACCTCGGGAATGTGCAAAGTCTGTAAATGGTGATAATGTATGATGGGTTATCAACCACCATGAAATCGATGGAAAACGAATGATGGAGAATGTCTTGAGATTGGATCAAGACTGTTGCATTCAATACAATATGATCAACGATTAGGATTGAACTGTTTGAATTCCTTAACCTAACAGGCCTAGGGTTTAGGGTTTATGCTACCGACTTGTCTGTTGTCCTATAAGATCAATGTTGTGATTCTTTCAGAGTTGTTGGCAAAAGTTGTGTATGTGTATCTAAGAGAAGAGATACATGATTCTTGCCAAACCAGAGGAGAGAAGTCATATCTGCAGAGTGTAAGTACAGAAGGTGAAGAGGAACTTAAGCGGATCTGCATTGGCATTGAGTGCTATTATTAGGTCATTGATATACCTGTTGATCTTTAACTAATTCAATATTTGTGAAATCCCCTAACAGGGTAGCCTTAACCAGCTTGTTGAAAATCCTCTAACAGCGTAATTCGAAGCTACTGAGACATTGATATCCTTTAGCTATTGAGTTCTTGAAATCCTCTAACAAGGTACCCTTAACAAGGTTCAACCCTTAACCGAGTATTGTAGCCATCCCTTAACCAGGTGATCTCTAACAGGATCGGTTCCTAACAAAACCTATTGTAGCTATCTTTAACCGGACAAGGCTCCTAATAGAGCGGACTTCCAAAGAGTTCAAAAACAAGCTTGTGGGTATTTATCCCCGCCGTGGTTTTTCCTAGTTGGGTTTCCATGTGAAAAATATGTGTGTCATGTGTGATGTTATGATTGTTTTCTGACTAAGTGGTTATGCATGTTGATCTTGCTGTAATATATACATCTTTGATGGTAGATTGCCTATTCATGTATTAGAGTGAAGTGGGAATGAAGAGTTAGATTATATGAGAAGATAAGTGTCAACTGGTCTTTGCTTGTCTTAGTTACACCGGGTTTTGCCGGTTGAACTCTGTTGAAGGACCAGTGCTGCTATTTGTCTGTTAGTGCATAAGTGTTAGTTGAAAAACCAGTTTAAGGTTGAGTTTTTGCTTGTACTAATTCACCCCCCTCTCAGTACCAGTTTGGTACTATTCGTTCATCATTAAGTTATCACTTCTATTGTTCCCTTAATGTCTACTTGGGGACAATGCAAAGCATTGAAACCTTTTCTTGGTCTCTTTTATGTTGACTCAAAAGACATCATCTCTTCCCTTTCTCCTAAGGTAGTATCCTTCTTTGGGAAATAAAGATTATTACATGCATTTACATACATGATATACATGAGTTATCATACAACATACTGATCCCGAGGAAGACGACACTACCTCATGTTTTGTGTTCATTATCCTTGAGTTTATACCTCTATTGGGAGCTAAATCCTTGAAATAACATGCTCCCTTCCTCCTCCTTGCCGGGTTATCCTACCTTAAATCAATCACTCATGATAAGGCATGTGTGATCGCTTTAATGTGGGGGCATACACTTCGCTCATACTTTCCTTTTTGTGATACTTAGAATTACCTAGTGAACTTTGTTTTACTTGGTAATCTTTTGTATCCTTACTTTCATGATTCATAGTGAAGGGAACTTTGCTACTTGTAATCATAGTTCTCCCCTTATCAATCTTCCCTTTTACTTTATCAATCCAAGTTGTAAGATCCTAAGTCCACTGGGGGCTTGGCGCATCTTCCCTCCTTCACGTGGTAAAAGTCTTTCAATCTTGTTTCCTTGTACTTTACCAACAGTATTGGCATACATTTATACTCCCACTAAAGTGGGGGATAAATGTAGTGTCATAAAATTGTGACCCTAGCAATTTTCGATTACATTAGGGTCCTCATGCATGCAAACTCGAATCCTTTAGCCTAATCAGAGACTGGAGACTTCTCAGCTTGCGAAAACAGCTTCTTCTTTGGCCTCTTCATCACCCCGTCCGCATTCTCCCCTAGAGAAAGGGGTAGGATAGGGGCATGGTGCAACTATCCCCCCTTGGATAGGGGCATGGTGCCCCTATCCTCACTAGAAAAGGGGTGTGGCACCCCTGTCCCTACCCTATTTTTGGACAGGACCCTTCCTAGGGTTGCATTGATGGTTGTGCCTCAAACGGGAAACTACCCCGATGTTGGCCCGTGACGAAATTCAAATCTATCAACATGTATTTAAGGGGGAATTCATCCTCTCATTTGAAAGAAGTTTGATAAGTTGGATGAGTGGGAAATTCACAAGTGATCAAGCATTCAAGACCATTCAAGCATTCTTTTCCAGCATTGAGAATTCTCAAGTCTCCCTTCAAGGCTAGGTGTTGCATTCAAGTCAAGGATGCAACCATTAAAGAAGAGAATGATTCCAACATACAATTCCACACAAGCATTTCTATCAACATTTCTACTACAACCTCCCTTGAGGTGATTTACAATTCATCCTTTCATTTACATCTACTTGCAAGAACTTTCTTTCATTACTTGGTTAATTCCAAAAATTGGGGTTTTAGGCAAACCCCCAATCCCAACCCATTTTACTCTCTTTCTTGTGTGTAGGTTGCAGGTGCGTGGCTATACTTTTGAATTCAGTCTTCATTTGTAGAGGTGGAAAAACTATTTTTCATTTTGTGGATTTTTTGGAGGATTGTGTACATTCTCGCCATAGTTCAAGCAACTTTTCCTTAAGTTCGCAAGGTGGCTTCATTTTGATATTTTATTGCCAGATCCAGGTGCACAACTTCATCCCATAATCGGATCTCAAGTTATAATCAATTCTTTGTCACTTTTGCACTACATAATTCAATCAATTTCCTTTCCATTTCAAACAAGGAAAAGGGGGATCATCCTAACATTCTCAATTCATTCAGAATTCAATCTATCATCTTTGGGTGAAGAGATTGAATCTAGTGAATTATCTCATCCCCTTATTCCTAATGTAATGGTGAAAAGTTCTTGAAGGATAGTCAATAGTGAAACTCTCATCTCTCTTTGAGGGAAAGGGTAGTTTTCCTCTTGATCTATCACTCATCTTTTTCCCACCATTACATATAGAAGGAAAGGGTGAAAAGGGAGGTTCTATTATGAATGGCTAACCATTCTTAGGTAGATCAATAACAAGCCATGATGAGAATACATAAATTTATTATGGATGAATAGGTTGTGAGTGTGTGCAAAGTGAAAGGATAAGATTGAATCTTGAAGGAGAGAGGAGCAATGTCTCTACTCATGGCATCGGTGACCCATTTTTCACCATGGTACTTGCCCAGGGTGCCACTGAAGTGGTTTTTGTTAGGATTCCCACAGATACTGAGAGGGGGGGGTGAATCAGTAACTGACCAGTAATTAGAATTTTTTAACTTAAAACATGCAGAACATAATATAACAGTGTACCATTATGCAAGAAATAATGCAATAAACAGAATCAAGAACATCCACATGAAAAGCACACCATAACACAAGATTTTAACGAGGAAACCCGGTGTGGGAAAAACCTCAGTGGGATTTGTCACCCACAATATTCACTCACTGGCCAATAAGAGAATATTACTTACAATAGGGACCTACACATTTAGGAAGGCCAACTGCCTAGAGCTCACTACTCAATGGGAAGTCTCACTGACTTACAATAAGGATTATACAAATCCAATATCTTGTACTGCTTTACAATAGCATCTTCAATACCTGATTCAGTACCGGTCCCTGCTCTGTTCTTTACATATACCCCTTGACCTATATTTTGCACATTAGGTCTGCCTAATATTTTCCTTAATGTTTCTACCTCTCTTCACAAATGTCTACAATGATCTCTTTTATATACAAGAGTCATTTTACAATTTGCCAAGTCGGCTTACACATTTTTACAATAATAAACAAAATATAATATAACAAAATCCTGTCGGCCTCTGTGTCGGTATACTTCCTTTCTTTTGTGTCGGTGTCGGTGTCAGTGTCATGAGTGCCAGTGTAGAGTGTGATCTACTGATGCCGGTATAATGCCTTTGTCGGTGCCATAAGATTTCAAGGTTGTCATCAATGACAAAACCTTCAATCACATATAATGTCTCATTAGAGTGTGCATATGCCAACAATCTCCCCCTTTGGCATTGATGGCAACACTCATGAGAAATTTCAAAAAGTATCCAAAAATGTGTAGTCCAAATATATTACCAAAAATGTGAGAGCTCCCCCTAAGCATATGATTCCTGTCTTGTGATTTGAATTTTCTCATCCCACACTACTCCCCCTTTGGCATAAATGACAAAGGTTGTTAAGATGTCAGTAGAGTTTGTAGTTTCAACTATCCATAAACTCAACCTTGTAGATGGGTAGTTATGATTTGAAAAAGATCTCTCAAAATCAAGTTTATACTATCCATAAACTTCTTGCTATCCTTTATTGATGTCTCTATTCTCTTCACTGTGTCGGTGAGATGCTGCAAATGCTCTGCTGGTGTTTTGCTTCCCTGTATTAGTGGCTCAGAAATTTTCTTCCATAGAGATGCTAGATAGTCCAATCTTGGACTTAGTTTAGATCTCAAATGTTTTGCCTTATTTATTATTGTTTCTTTCTCTCTTTCCAATTTGAGTAGTTCTTCCTCAAAATTTGTTATCTTCTCTACAAAAACTGATAGTGTATCAGGTGAGTTGACAAAATTATATGCAAGCTTATTGATCTCATCCTATACCTTGCTCATTTTCTTGTCAATATCTATAGTCAAAAAGTTTGTTTTATAGGTATCTTTGTACAAATTTGTGTACTCTTTCAACAAATTACATAATTCTGGTAGAAGTGTGTCAAAATCTCTATTACACTTCTTTATTTGTTCATCAAAGAATTTCTATTTTTCAACTTCTACTTTATCCTTCACTGAATCTTCTTTTATTTTCTCAATGTTTTCTGAGATATATTTACACAGTGTATCCAATTGTCCTAAAGAATCTTTGTTATCTATATTATAGTTAGGAGCAATTTCCTTCAAAATTGGTATGGTATCATCAATTACTTTGTAGGCCTGTGAGCTGCAGTTGGTTATTTTCTTGATAGAATCAAGTAGTACCTTAGTCACATTGGTTGACTTGAAGCTTGATGATGAATCAACAATCTAAGTACCGGTGGAAGTAACCAAGCTTGTATTGACCTCCGGTAGGTCAGTTTGTGTCTGCATTTCTTTAAGCAATGGTTTTCCTACTTCACTAGTTGTCAGTGGCACTGTTTCTTTATGTACATGTTTCGGTTGTTGTTGTTTTGGAGCCTTTAGCTCTATTTGTTTCTCTGTATGTTGAACTGCCTTAGTCTATGTCTCAGTCTCTACCTTTTTCTCCTTATCTTCTGCCAGTTTATCAGTTTCCCCTACTACCAGAGGCTCACTAGCCATATCTGACTTATCAGTTGTATCTTTGTCTACTACTATGTTGATCTTCTAAGTATCAACATTCACAGTATATAGAACTTCAGGATTAGGATTATTATCCTCTACATCTGTACTCTTGGCTGCTGGTTGATCTTCAGTAGTTGTTGATTTTACCGGTGGAGTATTTAAAGAAGGTGGGGGTAAGTTGTCTCTAACTTTGATACTTGGTGGTCCACCAACTTTTCCTTTCCCCTTGTCTCTATCTTTTTGATAAACCTTTATAGGTTTGGGGTTCCTGTACTCTTCTTGTTTCTCTTTCTCAACCAAGAATATATCCCATCCATTTTTTGTTTCCTCTGTCACCTCATTAGCTCTTCCTACCATTAAAGAAACGTGCCGGTGTGCAGTAGAAAATACTGTCTGGTTTGCTTGAGCAATTAGGTCATCAATTTCTTGAGGAGAGTTTACCCAATATACAGCAAGTAACTTTTCAATTTTTATTTTCTTATCCAATTCTATCACTGCTTGTCTTCTTGCCTATAGTCTTTTGAATAATTCATCTGGTATTTCATTGACTACTTCCATCAAAAATTTCTTGTACATATCCATGTGCAATATAACACTATTTTCAACTTGCTCTTTTTCATCAGCTGTTAGGGTGTCATATATTTTCTCTATATTCTTTAGTTTACCTTCCTCTGTAATTTCATTCAGCAGTATATCAAGAGGGGTCAAGTCTTTGTTTGTCCTTTTCTTCTTCTTGGGTGTCAGTTTCTTCTTTGGTGTGGCCTTTCTAATCGGAGATCTCACTGCTTGTTGCTTTTGCCTTGTCCTCCTAGGTGAAGGTGTGGTTGCCGGTGAGGGATCTCTTTTTCTTACAACTCTTTTAAAAGTTGCAGGCATGTCACTTCCTAAAGAAGTACCTACCGGTGATAGGTGAATTTCAGGCTGTGGAGCTGCTAACTCATCCTCTATTATGCTAGTTTTCTTCAATACATCTTCTTTGATGGCTTTTGCTTGTTTGGACCCTTTCCTTACAACTGCCTCAACCTTTTTCACCCTTTTCTTTGATTGAATTTGTCTTTCAATATTTTTTGCACTGCCAAATATTTCTTCCTTAGGTTCTCTGGGGGCTTCCAGAAGTGCTTTAGCATATGTTTCAACTATGTGATTATTTGTTTCATAGCCCATCTTGGTTACCCAAACTGTCCTTGGGATGACCGCTTCCATCCAAATTTCATCTTTCTTGATGACAAAGCATATATCATCTTTGTATTTGTCTACAATCTTTAGTGATAACCTTACTCTTTTCTTCATTTTGGCTTTTAATGCTTGGAGGAAGTCATTAATATTGTTTTGCTTGTTCTCACCCATTTTATTGAATAGTTCAGTCAATTGTTTCCCTACCGATATGTCATAACCAAGTTCCTTGTAACCTATACCGGGAACTTGTTTTGTTATGTGTAGCATTAGACATACTAACAAATTTCCAAATCTGAAAGTTCCTTTCATGTCCTTCTTGATCTTTCCAAGATTGTCAATTAATTCATCCTTTAACCATTCACATATGTCAATTTTTGCATTATCTGTGACCATGTCATAAGCACTCTTAATGCATAAAGTTGAAACTGAATTGAGTCTATTAGCATGAGTAGCTTTACACCCTAATATCATACTGATGAATCTCACATTGATATCTTTTACATTATTAACTCTTAGAGACCTTTTGTCGAATGTTGCACCAGTTAGGTTTATAACTAGGTCATTGGAAACCTTCTTGGTTTTATCGGGTCTCTTATCAGTGGTCGGTAACCCTATGACAGCTTTCATAGCTTCCTTGGTGATCTTATGGATTGCATCTAACCAGAAAAATTCTCCATGTACCCTGCTTAAGACTATCCTAATCACATCCTTTGGAAATTCAGGAATGCTAAGGATCTCTGTAAATCCTAGGGTCTCAATGATCTTGTTTTCATCTTTTACATTGCCTATATTATCACATATCATGGTTTTATACATGGTTTTAATTTCCTCATCTCCTAACTCTTCAATGTTGCAGTGGATGTACATTCTGGGGTCTTCAGCATACACAACTCCCTTAGGAATTTGAGAAAAAGCACCTAAGGTATCATCCTTCTTTGCTATCTCGAGAACTAACTGAAATAGAGGCCTAGGTCTTTTTATTACTTCAACAATAGTAGGGTTTTCTATATATTCAATTTTAGAGGTGGATTCCATGATTAAATACCTTTCACTACCTTGGATGGATGATTGCTTGGAGTGTTCTTGCTTCTTTCTCAAAATGCCTTAGCTCGGAGTCTTCGCGCTCTTAGAAAATTTGAAATCTTGGTGAAATGAAATGGAGCCAAAACCTTAACTTTATAGTGCCTTTTCGCAATCTACCACATTAATTACATGCTGGTTAAGTATTCACTTAACATTGTTTGTCGGTAATAAGTAATTTTCAACTTCTTATCTCTAACCAAGGGAATAATAGCACATGTATCAATAGATTGCCAAACCCTCAAGGAAATTTTCTTCAATTAGATGAAGAACTTCCTGCTGGTGGAGCACTGCTCTATCCTTCTGGTGAAGCATCAATCTATTTTTCCGGTGAAGCATTGGTTGGTTCTACCGGTGGAGGAGTATTCCCAATATTTAGATCAACTTTTCTAATCCATTGTTTTGAGAATTCTTGCTTAACCTCTTCAACTTTTTCTTTACCTTTCAAGCTAGAACTTTTGTTGTCTATCGGTGTTCCTTTACTTCTACAAAATTTAGCAATATGCCCAATCTTGTTACATGCATAATAAGTTACATTATTCTTCTGAATAGCTTTCCCATAACCTATGTCAGTTTGTGTCCTGCATTGATTAGGTTAATGTCCAAATCTTCCACAAACATAACATCTCACATTCATTTTGCAGTTTTCAGAGTTGTGACCAACTTTGTTGCATTTAGAACATTGGCCAGTGGGTGTGTTGATATTCTGATAATTTCTAGATCTACATTCATTTTCTCTATGACCATACTTATTACAGTTAAAGCATTTTCCATTGAATTTATAAACATTAGGATGTCTTACCGATTTGCTGTGATCCTGAGTATTTGCAGTACCAGAGCTTTCACCAACTTCAAAGCCAATTCCTGAAGTGTCACCTTTAGGTTTTTGATTCTTCAGCAAGGTGACAAGTTCCTCTAAGCTTTTCTTGAATTTTTCTTTGTGTTGATTTGCAGTTTCTAGTTCTCTTTCTAGGACTTCTTTTTGTCTCATCAGTTCATTTGAGTCATTCTAAGTATGCATCAGATATGTCTTCAACATGTCATTTTCATAGCTAAGTCTTGTATTCTCATTTGCTGCATCACTTAGTCTTCTGGTCAATTCTTCTTCATTCTTCTTCCTATCCTCAATTTCTTCTCATAGTCATATCCTGCATCTCATTCTTTGTTGTCATGATCTCTTGTTTTAACATGCTTATCATATCATTAAGTGATTCCTTTTAATCATTCTCATTTTGCAATTTTTCACAAAGTTCTCTTCTCTTATTTCTTGCAATAGTAAAATTTTCTTGAAGTGCCTGAATGATATCCTGAGCTGTCCTTAAATCATCTTCTAATTTGATATTTTTCAATTTCTCTGTATCATAGTCTGTAAGAGCTCCTTCAAGTTGCTTCATCAAATTTTCCATTTTTACTGGTGTCAAGATATTCCTCAAGCTGTTAGGCTTTTGAAAATAGAGGACCAGGCTCTGATACCAATTGTTACAGGTCCCACAGATATTGAGAGGGGGGGGGTGAATCAGTATCTGACCGGTAATTAGAATTTCTTAACTTAAAACATGCAGAACATAATATAACAGTGTACCGGTATGCAAGAAATAATGCAATAAATAGAATCAAGAACATCCACATGAAAAGGACACCATAACACAAGATTTTAACAAGGAAACCCGGTGTGGGAAAAACCTTGGTGGGATTTGTCACCCACAATATTCACTCACTGGCCAATAAGAGAATATTACTTACAATAGGGGCCTGCACATGCAGGAAGGCCAACTACCTAGAGCTCACTGCTCAATGGGAAGTCTCACTGACTTACAATAAGGATTATACAAATCCAATATCTTGTACTGCTTTACAATAGCATCTTTAATGCCTAATTCAGTACTGGTTCCTACTCTGTTCTTTACATATACCCCTTGACCTATATTTTGCACATTAGGTCTGCCTAATATTTTCCTTAATGTTTCTACCTCTCTTCACAAATGTCTACAATGATCTCCTTTATATACAAGAGTCATTTTACAATTTGTCAAGTCGGCTTACACATTTTTACAATAATAAACAAAATATAATATAACAAAATCCTGTCACCCTCTATGCTGGTATACTTCCTTTCTTCTGTGTTGATGTTGGTGTCCTAAGTGCCAGTGTAGAGTGTGATCTGCTGATGCTGGTATAATGCCTTTGTCAGTGCCATAAGATTGCACGGTTTCCATCAATGACAAAACCTTCAATCACATACAATCTCTCATTGGAGTGTGCATATGCCAATAGTTTTCACAATTGTTTCTTTGTGTCACAAGGCACTTGTTTGCCAGGTTTTCACCAAGTAACATTTTTTTTCTTTTTATATTTTTTTTGTATTTTTGAATTAGGATATTCTAAAGAGCTATATGTAAAACCTGTGAAGGTGCATGTTGTTGATAGGATATTCCAAAGGTTCTCCATTTGGTGTTGAGAGATAATATAAACCGGATCCATAGACTGTTGTGATGACATAAGGACCAAACCAATTGGGCTCAAATTTTCCTTTCTTTTCTCAGTCCTGTTGATTCTTATGATTCTCTCTCAATACTACGTCATCTACCTCAAATGTATGAGGATTTACCTTGTGATTGTATGATGTAGGATCATCAGTCTAGTTCTTACCGGTTGAGTAGTTTTCAGTGGAATTGCTTGAGAGCTTGGCATTTATTCATGTTAGAGTGTTTAGCATTGTGGTTTTGGGTTTATTCCCTTATGTTCATGGTCTTTGTTGTGTTTGAGTTTCATAGCATTTGGCTTTGTTTCTAGTAAGATGTTGACTCTGGTATTGTCTCGGTTGGTGTGTTCTTACCAGTTAGTCTGGTAGTGTGTTGAGTAAAGATGATTTTGGGTTATGATTGATCTCTGTGACTTGCGGATCATTTGAGGTGTTGCTTTGGGCCTTGGCTAGTATTCCTAGAGGTCTGTGCATCAATTTGTGTTTTGGAGATTGTTTCTAAGTGATTGAGCTGACATGTTACCATTGCATGTTTCATGAACCGGTTGGTCTTTGGGCCGACTTGATTAAGTTGTAATTATTTATGGATGGTATATATATGGAGGTTTGTGAATCATTTGAAGATAGAAATTAGATCAGAGAAGTTAGAAGATTGAAGACAGAGCATTGAGATAGAGAGAAGATGTAGAATCGACAGGATTCTGATCCAGTAGGATTGAGGCCGGAAGGTTGAGGTCCGGATTAGGATAGAACCGGTAGAATGTTATCGGAAGCTGATTTGATATGAAGATGATCTGCGGATCTTTTAATTACATTGTAAGCATTATTTTTATCCTGGACTATGATCCAGCATGTGGTATGCATCATTCTTCAACTTGTAATAGATTCATTCACATTGTTCGCTGGTTATGTCTTTTGTGTTGTTATCGGTTGTTCTTTCTGGTGTTTTTGGCACCTTGTTACCAGTTACCTGTATGCTTTGCATGATATATGTGTTAAGATGCAAGGTTGGGTTGTCTTTCATTGGATCTGCCTGCCTTGACTGCCTCAAATGGTATTAGAGTTGGTTCGTGAACCTGTTGTTGGATAGAATGTTGTTTGTGGACCGGTTGGTTGGAGAGAAGATTGAGGCAACTTGTGGACTTGTTCAAATCATCAAATGTGAGGTAGAGCAAGGTTTGCAGGTAGACCGTCGATCCTAGAGCTTGAGCTTGAGGCGGTTAGTGGGTGGAGATTTGAACAGATCATTGATTGAGGTAGGCTATAGTTTGGACTGGTAGATCATCGTGGAGAGGCAACTAGAAGTTGTTGTTAGATCATCGAATCCCCTGAGACAGTTGCAAGTACCTACTAACTGATCGCCGAACCAGAGCAAGTGATGGGACTCACTTTTCAATTAACCCCGAGAGTCTGATGTAGGAGCATTGGTCTAGTTCTTACCAGTTAAGCAGTTTTTAGTGGAATTTCTTGAGAGCTTGGCATTTCTTCATGTTGGATTGTTTAGCATCGTGGTTTTGGGTTTATTCCCTTGTGTTCATGGTCTTTTTTGTGTTTGAGTTTCATAGCATTTGGCTTTGTTTCCGATAAGATGTGGATTTTGGTATTGTCTTGATTGGTGTCTTCTTACCGGTTAGTCTGGCAGTGTGTTGAGCAAAGATGATTTCAGGTTGTGATTGATCTCTATGACTTGTGGATCATTTGAGGTGTTGCTTTGGGCCTTGGCCGGTATTTCTAGAAGTCTGTGCATTGTTTTGTGTTTTGGAGATTGTTCCTAAGTGATTGAGACGACATGTTACCGTTGCATGTTTCATGAACCGGTTGGTCTTTGGGCTGACTTGATTAAGTTGTAATTATTTGTGGATGGTATATATATGGATGTTTGTGAATCATTTGAAGATAGAAATCAGATCAGATAAGTTAGAAGATTGAAGACAAAGCATTGAGATAGAATGAAGATGTAGAACTGGTAGGATTTTGATACGATAGGACTGAGGCCAGAAGGCTGAGGTTTGGATTAGGAAAGAACTAGTAGACTATTACAGGAAGCCAATTTGATATGAAGATGATCTGCGGATCTTGTAATTGCATTGTAAGCATTGTTTGTATCCTGGACTGCATGTGGCACCAATCCCTCTTCAACTTGTAATAGATTCATTCACAATGTTCACCGGTTATGTCTTCTGTGTTGTTACTGGTTGTTCTTTCTACTATTTTTGGCACCTTGTTGTTGGTTCTCACAATTGGAATGGTAACTAGGTAATAAAACACAATTCAGAGATTGAATATCCTTAAATAGATAACTTTTCTTGTGGCAAAAACTCATTTAGTTATCAACCAGGGACGTAAACTTGAAATGGGCCAACACTATATGTGCACCAAGTTCATATTGCAACCATTCTATATTACTTCAAGAAAGGAAATTCTTCTTAAAGTAAACACACTAAATCTCAAATGAACTAATACTTAATCTTACAACTGGAAATTACTTTAAACAACTATTGTTAAATGATAAAGTTCTGGTAGGCAACAGGAACTACTCTGTTGTTGTGGCTGCAGGAACAAACACATGAATTATTTCCTATGGCTACAGGAATAGACAACTGTAGAAACAACTACTACATAAGTATGAAACTAACTGAAACATACAAAGGATTACTCACCAAGTGGGCCCCTTTGAGTGAGTATCTTTAGAACTTCAGATTACAATTATCTAATCATTCAAAATTACATTGATCTCTTTATTTCATCTTTACTGGAAAATACATAAACAATACTAGAAGACTATGTATTACAAAATACTATGGTCAGTCTCCCCTATCCCCGAGAGGAGAGAGATCCCTTTATTGGTAGGACCCAGAGGCAACTAAGAGGGGGGATGAATCAGTTGTCTATTAATTTTAACCCAAATATAACTTAACCAAACTTAATGCATAATACCAATAAACCAAACTTAATGTCGGTTGATAGTTTAATAGTTCATAATAGTACCGGTAAAGTTTAATGTATGAAACAGAAAGAAAATTAATATCCACAACACATAACACAGATATTTGTACGTGGAAACCCTGTAAGGGAAAAAACCACGATAGGAAACCTTACCCACAATCAGATGATACTACTATAGATAGTATGTGTGTACAAATGGGGTCTGCATATGCAAAAAAGCCAACTGCCTAGAGCTCACTGCTCAATCACAAAATGAGAGTCACACTGACTACAATTGGATGGTTAAATCCAATGATAATGTACTGCTCAAAATAGCATCTTCATATGCTAGATTCAATACCAGTTAAGCTCTGATTATCTTCTTCATACCTTCCTTGAATCTTCAAATGATGTCTGTGTGTATAGCTCTTCTTATATTCGCATATATCAAATATTACAACCTTGTAATACCTTATCTACTTCTACATAATCTCACAAATGAGAACTTACATATATACCAAAACCTAAGACCAAATGTGTAGGTCAGCTCACTAAGAATATTACAATTAAATCAATTACAAATGAATCAATATGTGATGCATTATGTTGGCTCAATTCATTTACAATAATAACCAATTAATAAATCATCTCCATAATGTGTCGTGTTGATCTGGAATAGATAATGCTTGTCGGTCCATAACCTAGACCAATTTGTCGGTAACAACAAATATGCAAACTCGATTAGACCAATAACCAAATCACCAAAATCAAGTGTCCAAACAATGTCTTCAACATAACCAAGTAATCTCTAGATAATAATAGATCATCCTCAATGTCGGTGAACATATAACCTGTCGATGAACTAGATACCGGTGACTATGCATAAGTCACGAAACATGCCGGTGAACATAACCAAAGATCTCTAGTGCTGATAAGTGTTGACAAATGTTGACAAGTGTTGACATCAATGACAAAACCAATGCAGCACATCCATAATACCAACAATCTCCCCCTTTGGCATTGATGGCAACACAAGATGGAAAAACCCTCTAAGTGCCAAAGTAGAAATGTCAAAAACCAACAATCTCCCAAAGAGATCAATTACCAGAAATCAAAATACATAATAATTCTCCCCCTAGGAATAATCTCTCCCCAAAAGATAATGTGTTTTTCCAAATATATCTCTCCCCCTTTGACATCAAATGCCAAAACAATACACAAATCAAATACAATCAGTTCATAGAACTTATTACAAATACCAACTTATCCAATTTTATCCAACTACTCCCCCTGAGAAGTAGCTCTCCTTCATCAAAGCTAGAAAAAGATTTCTTTGTCAATTCCTATCGGTCTGATGCCATGCTCCAACTGTCAAAGTCTCTATCGGTGAGGGTATAACCCCAAGCTGCTCTCTAAGATATTCAAAAGTTTCCTTGGGAAAAGGCTTAGTAAAGATATATGCAATCTTCTCTTTAGTATTCACATAAACCAATTTCACTTCTTTTTCTTCAACATTCTCTTTCAGAAAATTGAATTTGATAGAAACATGTTTAGTTTTAGAGTGAAATATTAAATTCTTAGATATATCAATTGCTTCCATATTATCACAGTAAATGATTATAGGTTCTTTTCATTTTACCTTTATGTCCTTCAACATTTGCTTAATCCATAATAACTGAGTACAATTAGTTGCTACTGCAACATATTCTGATTCTACTGTTGATAATGATGTACAACTTTGTTTCTTGCTCAACCATGAAATCAATCTGCTACCAAGAAAGAATGCTCCGTTGGTGGTGCTCTTTATGTCATCTACATCTCCTACCCAATTTCCATCTGTGTATGCACATAAATCAAAAATTTTATCTTTAGGATACCATAAACCAAGATTTGTTGTGCCTTGTAGATACTAGAAAATCCTTTTCATTACTGATTCATGATTTTCTTTAGGATTACTCTGAAATCTTGAAATAATACATACTGCATTCATAATATCAGGTCTTGTTTGAGTCAAATACAGTAAACCTCTAATCATAGACTTATATCTTGTCGAATTAACAAGTGTTGATTCATCCTTCAATGATAGTTTATCAGTTGTAGTCATAGGAGTACTTACCGGTTTAGAGTTTTCCATACCAAATTTCTTTAGTAGTTCTTTTAAGTACTTTTATTGACATATGAATATGCCTTTATCATTTTGTGAAATCAGCAATCCTAAAAAGAATTTTATCTCCCCAATCATAGACATTTCAAATTCTTCTTACATCTTTTTAGAAAAGTCTTTACACAATCCATCTTCTCCTCCAAAAATGATATCATCAACAAAAACTTCAATAACCAAGATGTCATCATTAGTCAATGTAATATAAGTTTCTGTTAGCATTACCTTTAGTGTAGCCAACCTTCAAAAGATATTTGTCCAATCTAGCATACCAAGCTCTAAGAGCTTGCTTCAATCTATATAAAGCTTTCCTTAACCTGCAAGCCATATCTTTGTCATCTATCAAAGAAAATCCATCAGGTTGTTTAATGTAAACTTCCTCTTCAAGATCACCATTCAAAAATCCACATTTAACATCCATTTGATATACTTTATAGTTCTTGTGTGTTGCAAAAGCTAAGAATAGTCTGACTGCCTCAATTCTAGTTACCGATGCAAAGGTTTCATTGTAATCAATTCCTTCTTTCTGTGAATATCCCTTACACACTAATCTTGCTTTGTTTCTGATTACCTTACCATCTTCATTAAGTTTATTTCTGAAAACCCATTTAGATCCAATTACATTTTTATTTTTAGGCCGGGGAACCAATGTCCATGTGTTATTCTTTTCAATTTGTGTGATCATAGAAGAGAAGATTAGGTTTGTGTGAAGAGTAGAAGTGTGGAGATATTGAAGATTGAAGTAATGCTGAAATGTATTAACAATGAGCTATCTTAGATATAACCAAGCTTACTGTGCTAGTATCTAGACCACTCACTTGTTGATTACTCACATCTTCGACAAGTCTGAAACCCTTAACTGGGTAGGCCTAGAAAAGCCTTTGTAAATCCTCTAACAAGGTGGTTCACAACTATGGATTTGAAATCCTCTCATAAGGTAGTATTTAATAGGACTTATCTCCTAACAGAGATCTAGATTCCTAATAGGATTTGTTCTGGTGAAGAACATTGTATGACCTTAACCGGTCTGGTTTCTATTCTCCAGATAGTTACTTGTGAGTTTTTGCTCACCATGGTTTTTCCCATTTGGGTTTCCACATCAAAAATTCTTGTGTTATGGTGATTGTGCTCTTGTGGGTGAATGCTTTGTTTGCTATTTGGTTTGCATTTATCTTAACCAGTTTATTTGTAAATCTGTCATACCGGTTATCTGCTAAACTATTTAAGTGTTTGAGTTCAGTGCTTTTTGGTATACTAATTCACCCCCCCCCTCTTAGTATTCATCAATTGGTATTAGATCGAACCTTTCTATAAGTCTAACCACTTGGAAGGAGATATGGGGGAATACAGTGTGAGGGAACTTACTCATCATCTCACTCAGACTGAGAAAGCCTATGATGAACTCAAAGTCAAGTATAAAGCCTCTCTGGCAAAAAGAAGAGAGCATGTTGAGAAACTAACGGAGCTTACTGAAAATAGTTCTTCTGATGAAGAAAACATGGATGCCCTAGTTGAAGAAGTTGAAAAAATGAATGAATCCAATGCCAACCTGAGAAGGGAACTGGAAGGACGAACTATCAAAATGTGTGAAGAGCTTGAGAACCGAAGGAAAGCTGAAGATCTGGTAAAAGACAGAGATCATGAGATCTCTAAGATAAAGCAAGAAATCAATGCCCTTACTGCTCATCTCCAAGAGAGTAAAGTGGAATAAGAAGAAATGGAAGGTGAACTAAACATGGCTATTTCTAAGAATGCAACCTTGAAGGAATCCAATGCTGCTATTTCCAAGGAACTCACTGAGTCAAAGGAAGTACTTGCCAAATTCAATCAAAGTACTGCTAAGCTAGAGCAAAAGCTTGAATCAACAAAACCGGTAAAGAATACCACTGGACTTGGTTTTTCTAGTTATGAGGAAGGTGAGACCTCTAGAACAAAAGATGTAGCATCAAAGAAGCAACCAACATCAAAGGATAAAGGTAAGGAAAAGTTTAAACCTGTTTGCTTTAATTGTCTCAAAGAAGAACATACTGGTAATGTGTGTAGAAATAAGGCCTACAATAATTTTCCTTATTTTCTAAACAATAAGCCTAGATCTAATAGATTCAATGGAAACTGTTATGCATGCAACAAGTTTGGGCATAGAGAATTTGAATGTAGGTTTGCTTTCCACAACACTGGGAGATACCTTCTAAGGACTCAAGGAGTTATCCCAGAACCCACTGTGAACCAGAATCCAAACCGTTAAAATTCCTATGACCATTAATCAGGTGGTAGTCGCTATCAAGTGGCAACTGATTGGAGAGAAACCTATTTGATCTGTCATGGTAGTGGTCACACTACTGCAACATGTAGAAGGAAGAATGGTAGAATGAATAATGGACCATGGAGATCACCTGGAATGGTATGCTATCATTGCAACAAATTGGGACACCCTGCCAGAACCTATAGAATGAGAAAGAACCGATTAGATGATATACCGATCACTCTAGAAGGGAAGATTGATTTTGAAACCTTTCAAGTGGGAATGAATAAAACATGGAAAAAGAAACCTAAAGAAGTATCACAAGATGAACTAATTTCTACAACTAGTGTGGAAGTCTCTAAACCAGCAAATTGAGCTTCAAAAAAGCTTAGGGGGAACAAATCAGTGAAATGTTTCAAACCCCCAGTTTATATCAAAAAAGACCCAAAACCGATATATGTTACCTATCAATTGATAGAAGTTTTTGAAGTGG
Organism: Cryptomeria japonica; assembly: GCF_030272615.1. Taxonomy (NCBI): domain Eukaryota; kingdom Viridiplantae; phylum Streptophyta; class Pinopsida; order Cupressales; family Cupressaceae; genus Cryptomeria; species Cryptomeria japonica. The sequence goes on from NC_081408.1 coordinate 299,233,014, forward strand.
TAAAAGGCAAAATTAGGGTTTGTACCCTAGCGGTGGAGCATTTATTATTGTAGGTGAAAGATTGTTTAAAAGGGATTTTTGACACCATTTTCACTTATCTGTTTGCAAGCGAAGAATTTTTCAAGTGCAGAGCGATAAGGAGCAATTCATCAAGTAATTCAAAGTGAGTTCAAAATCTTGCAAAAGAATCTAGAGATCATTTTCAATCTATCAGGTGAAGAGCATCAAAGCAGTAATCAAGCAACCAAAGTGGTGTGGTGTGAGTTCCATTGGCAAAACCTAAATTTTGAAATTGTGAAGGTATTTCTCTAAATTCTTGTTAAGCATGGCTTCTGCATCGGACTCTAGTTCTAGTGTACCCATGGACTCAGCTGAATTTATTCAAAGGAAAATGAAATACAATTCCCTGTCCCAAATACCTGCCAGAGTCATTGTGGAAGAAGATAATTTAGGGTACATTGACTATAAATTGGAAGACCCAGCTAGGTCTGTTATGTGGGGATGACAAGAAAATCAAACCGGAATACAACATCCTAGAGAGGAAGAAACTACATAATGTTGTTTATTTTCTTGAAGAGTTCATTGAAGAACACATCCGCATCATCCTTAGTAGAGTACATGACAACAAAATGTATCTCGAGAGGATGCATGACATAACACCTGAAGCAATTTATGTCATCACCAGTTTCTGCAACATTGGTGAGGTGTCAGCCCTAAGGAAGGTCATCAAGACTGAAATGACTAAGCTCACTGGTTCTCTGAGTGACCAATGAGGAATGACTGTCAACCCCATCAAAGATGACTTGGTTAAGTATGACTGCATGGTGATCGACTACCGAGTGTTTTATGCTAGCCGAATAAACTCTGTCCCTACTGCTGCGGTGAATGCTACATAGAGAATGATCAAGGAAGATGCCTCACTTGATTTGTGTACCTATTTTCAAAAACAATTGCTATTGAACCTAAAGTCCATCAAACAGGATATTGCCTTAAGGTTCAGATTTGGACAACTTTTGGTCAGCCTATTTTTCTACTTCCAAGGCTATTTCCTAGGAGTTGGTGATATTCAATGGTCTGCTAACCAACCAGTCACTAAACAAATTAGGGAAAGTCTCCAAGTGGTGGGAACTGAATATCCTGAGGTCCTAAATAAGTACTTTGATGAATTCAAGTGGAAGATGAGTCAGAGGATGAGGATATATGGAGATATTGATAAGAAATATGAAGAGGACATCAGCTTTACCATAAAGGTAGATGAATGCATAATGGAAGTAGTAGAACCCATGGGGTATGAAGTAATGTATGACATGTTGGATGGGTATGCCTCTACCTTGATTGCCTCTCCTTTAGATGCAAAGAAAAAGAGAACCGACACCTACTTGGAAAGGGTAGCACCGGTTGAAGATCCTTTAGTCAAAAAGGGAAAGGCAGTGCCATCGGTATCGACACTGGTTACCTCAGCTATCCCAAAAGTGACCAAGCGGTCACCTACCAAGAAGAAACCAGAAGTTGCACCCACTAAAGTATTTGAGAGGAAGCGGAAGACCAAAAACAACTCACCGGAGTCCAAGGATACCAAACCGGAAGTGCAGCCTAAGAAAACTAGACAATCAAGCAAGAAGGCTAAGTCTACCGGTACTGCACCTGCATCATAAACACCAGTAAATATAGACATCTCTTCTTACAAGCCTCTGACACATTGTCAAAGGACTTTAAAGAATATTAAGAGAAAGGTGCTTGATGACTTGAAAGAGTATTTTGATTATTTTTCTGATAATGAGAAGGAAGAAGTAGAACAGGAAATGATAAAATATATGTGTACGAATGACCGAACACCATCTAAAATTAGATCAGTGACACCTGATTCTTTGTACAATTCTTTGGACAATAAATGGCGCATTGCCATTGGGAAAGCATGGGAAATAAGGGAGAAAATCTTTGCTCAGTACTTTCTTGATGCCTCCAATTTTGAACTATTTGAAATTATGGACAAGAATAAAGGTCTCTTCTTCATGAGAAGAAGAAGACTCAAGCTGCTAGAAGGCAAAACCTTTGAAGTGGAGAAGGAAACTCATCTACATGCCAAAGTTGTTGTTCAGCTATATCAAGTGTCTGAGGCCAACAAGAAGGCCGAACAAGAACCTGACCAATCCTCAGCCAAACCGGATGAGATATTTGATGGTGAAGGAGAAAGAGTTACAGAATAGGTATCTCAGATGTAGACCAAAAGTGAGGTTGCTACCTCATTACTTGAGTCATGGTCATTAGACATGAAGACTTTTTTGCAGGATTTCAAATCAGTTTTTGACAAGTTTCATTCCTTATTGTCATAAACATTTACTCAATTTTAATGATAATGAGAAAATTTTGCAGTACTTTGTCATTGTTGGCAAAGGGGGAGTAGCATTTAAATTTTTGGTGAATGTTATGTATACTTTCATGTTACCACTTTAAGGGGGTAGTATACATTGTAATTTCTGCAAAAGGGATAGTGTATATGCTTAGGGGGAGTAATTTTGCATATGGCATATTTTTGTTGTAAAAACACTTAGATGTCAAAATTTTCCTAAGTGTTTCCATCAATGCCAAAGGGGGAGATTGTTGGCATTTTGATGATGTTGTGATTGTCATTGATGGACACACACTTTCTTTATGTACACTTTCTTGATGTATGAGTTATGCTCAACTGGTATTATGTATTATAGTCTTTAGACTATCGGTGTTTTGTAGAAAATGCTTACCAATCACAAACTGACTGAAGACCTCAAGCGGTTCGAGGATCTCAAGCGCTATGAAGGAACAAAGCGGTATTTAAAATTTTGCCAATCTTCATTTTTGACAACCGATAATCGGTAAATTGTATGAACTGGTATTACTCTGTGATGAGTTACCAACCGGTATTTTTGTGATGAGTTATCTTCCACCAACACTTTAGCAGTGATTTTGTGTCATGTTACCAAATGTGTCTAGATGCACTAAACCTAGGAACTTGTAATGTAATCCTATCGGACGGACATGAAATCAAACTCCTTTATAAGGACATCATGTCTAGGGTTTTAGATGATGAGGTTTTGTATGTGCGATCATAGAAGAGAAGATTAGGTTTGTGTGAAGAGTAAGAGTGTGGAGATATTGAAGACTGAAGTAATGCTAAAATGTATTAACAATGAGCTATCGTGGATCTAATCAAGCATATTGTGCTAGTATCTAGATCACTCACTTGTTGATTACTCACATCTTCGACAAGTCTGAAACCCTTAACTAGGTAGGCCTAGAAAATCCTTTGTAAATCCTCTAACAAGGTGGTTCACAACTGTGAATCTGAAATCCTCTCACAAGGTAGTCTTTAACAGGACTTATCTCCTAACAGAGATCTAGATTCCTAACAGGATTTGTTCTGGTGAAGAACATTGTATGACCTTAACCGGTCTGGTTTCTATTCTGTAGATAGTTACTTGTGAGTTTTTGCTCATCGTGGTTTTTCCCATTTGGGTTTCCACATCAAAACTTCTTGTGTTATGGTAATTGTGTTCTTGTGGGTGAATGCTTTGTTTGCTATTTGGTTTGCTTTTATCTTAACCGGTTTATTTGTAAATATGTCATACCGGTTATCTACTAAATTGTTTAAGTGTTTGAGTTCGGTGTTTTTTGGTATACTAATTCACCCTCCCTCTTAGTATTCATCATTATCATCCCCAAATCTTACTAGACCTCCATTGTATTCCTGAAAAGTCAAGAATTTACTTTTATCACCAATCACATGTTGTGAACATCCGGAATCAATGATCCATTCACCCTTTTCTTCAATTTTAGCTGTCAGGGCTTGCTCTACCGGTTGTACAGTAGGTGTCAGTTGATCTTTTTTTATTGAAACAAAATCCCATCCATTGTCTATCGGTTCCTCATTAGAATCATCTGTAACTTCTTCATCAACATAGTAACATGATTTGTCTATATTCTTCTTAAATCTGTATCTCTGATATTCAGGGTTAGGCTTATATGTTCTTTTAGCTTCTTCTTTCAATCTTGCATGTCTATCAGGACACCTAGATGCCATATGACCAATTTTATTGCAGCTAAAACATTTAAATGGTGCTTTACCTTCATACTTACTTCCAACTGGACCTTTACGCATTTTCCTTGCAAATAGTGATTCAAACTCTTCAAGTTCTTCATTCTCTCTTTTGATTTCTTCAAGTTCTCTTGCATAAAGTGCTTTCCAATCAGATTTCTTATATGATGATGATGATGCTTTGAAAGCTAAATCTGTCTTAATTGTAGCAACAAGACCAAATTCCTCAAGTTCAAAAGTTGAAAGTTTTCCACCCAAAGTATCTCTAGATACTGATGTATTAGGCATTGTTCTCAATTCATTAATAGCAATTAATTTCATTTTGTATGTAGGTGACAATTCTCTTAAAACTTCAGAAACAATTTCATCTTCACTTAAGGATCCTCCACAACATTGTATACCCAAAATAATTTCATTAACTCTTTCCATAAAAGCTGATAAGTGTTGACAAGTGTTGAAAAGTGTTGACATCAATGACAAAACCAATGCAACACATCCATAATACCAACATTTATTTATAGGAAAACTTTTAACAAACTTCTAACTGATCGATCACATTCCTACGGAATAGGTGAACAAGATTTATTAACAAGAGAAGAAGTCAATGTAGGACAACAGAACAACATCTATCCTGCAGCTGAGAAAATATAGCATGACTAGCCTCCTAGATCTAAGCTCCACTAGGAATGGTTATAAATGTTTCATGAATCAATCTGCTGAAGAACCGATCAAGTGGTTTCAATCATTACTGCATTTCTCTGACTGGGTCTGCATTACGGTTATATACTTGATGATCTTTTGAACCATCATTTGTCTTTACTTCACCTTTGCTGACCCTACATCATGATATTAATGTGCACAACAAACATGTTTATATACTAATGCTAACATGATATAATGCAAACCATATTTATAAATTTTTTCAGATATTTACATAGATAGATCATTTAAAATCATTATATGGCATCCTTAGGTATAATTCAAACCAGTGCAGAAAGACTTAAAAGGTATCAACTTAGGAGAATATTATAATCCAAATGTCATCTAATAATAAAGACCTAGGAAGGAGTATTATATAAAAAATCTATCAAAATAGAGCCATTATTTAGGCTCATCATCTCCCCCTAACCTAACTTCTTGTTGATCCTCCAGCAATAAGAAAATTTTGGATTCTAGGCATTGATTCAAAAATTGCCTGGGGTAACCTGCCCAGAACTGCTTGTAGATAAGCCCCAGTAGAATCCTTTCATTTTCTCCAATCTCTTCCACCTAGTACATTTTATTGCTTCACTGTATGGTGGATCATTGTCCCTGTATCCCATCAATGGCCATAGGAGGATTGGAGGTTGAAAATTGAGAGGCAGCCAATGTCACCGCTTTGTCCTCCCCAAGTGCATATACTTGGGTGCTCTGTTTAAAGTTGCATGGTAATTTTGTGTAATGTGGCTTAGATTGTTTCAACTCATCTATTAGGCTATTCCAGTGCTAGACTACATGTCATATTTCTTCTTGTCCTTCCCTTGGAGCCATTTGTTCATATTCTTTATACACTTCCTCCCTTAAGGGTGGGATTTCCTTTGCATAATCTGGCTCGTATACAATCTTTTCCACTCAAAGTAAAGTCGCCTAGGTTCCCTTGATTTAGCCCTTAAGGGAAATGAAAGCTCAAGTTCTTCCTTGTGATGCACTTGAAACTGCTCTCCCCTTGATATTTCATTCTACATCCATGGCATAAGAGCCCTCAACTGGATATATCCAATGTAAAGGAGAGGGTTCTAATTAGCATCATCAGGAACAACATAGTTATGTACATAAAGTTCACAGAGTAGATTTTTTATTGTTGTAGGAGATGTCTGATAAGCACTATAAAATTCTTTTGGTGTTTGAAATGAGGGACTTAAATCTCTGACAATCCTCATCATTTGGAAACTAATGTATTGTTTTCTTAAGTATAGAGAGTAAACAGGAGGAGGAGCTTGACATTACATTAGTTGTGGTACCATGGTGGCTATTGTTTCCACCTTAGCTTTAAGCTGGGCCATTTCCTCATCTTTTTGCTCAATAACTTTCTTTTGCCAATCAATTATCATTTGTATTTTTACCTTTTCAAGATCCCAATCTTCATAAAGAGCAAGTCCTATTGCATGACTAGTAAGGGAAGTAGCTGGTCTATGAATAGGTGCCCTAGGTTTCTTCCTTTCTACTTTTCCCCCCACTTCAATAACCTGCTCTACAACAAATGCTAAGTTGTCCAGTCTTTCAAAACCTACTTACTTCTGAGGCTGCTCAATATCTTGGAGCTCCCCTTCTCCCTGAAGTTGTAATTCTTGTTCTTCCTCAATATTTTGTAGTTCTTCCTCTTCTACATGTTCTCTTTGAGGTTCATTTGGTGGAGAAGGAGGGATATCATTATGGAGTGGACTATGTTGTTCTTGTTCTGGGGAGTCAATCAGGAATGTAATAGCTGGCTTTGTGGGTTGGTCTTGGCTTTTAAACTTTTTATGAAGCCTACCATTACTTCTTCGAGATTTTCCTTTTTTCAGCTATAGGACTACTTCCTATAGCCAATTCTTCAACAACTTCAATAGTTACTGCACGAACTGGTTTCACAAATTTTCTCTTCTTGGCCACAGGAGGGGGTAAATTATCATGTTTACTTTTCTCCTCCTTATGTCTTATGTCAACTTGTTTTTCTTTGTCCTTTTCTTTTTGTGTGGCAGCCCTAGTTTTTCTCTGACCTTGAGAAGGAACCCTTGCTGTAGCTTCTTCTGGTAAGGGTTCCTCTGCTACAGGAATATTTTGTTCTGAGGATATCAAAGAGGATGAGGGTTCAAGAGGGGAGCTAGGTTTTTCAAGATTTTTTTGTTCCTAAGATGGAAGTGGCTCCCCTATAACTATGTTTTCTACCCTAAACATTCTAGTGTCAACAAATTCATTCCAAAGCATTGGAGAAACATCACTCAAGGATTTTTCAACTAATATCTTAATTAGGCAATGATGAGAAACAAAATGAGGCATACCTTTCTGGTTCTCTGTTGCACTTATGGAAAGAAGGTTGTACAATAGGCTTGGAACATTCATCCTTCTTTCGTGGCATAGATGACTAAGGAGCTTGAAGTGATGGGAATGTAGACATGAGAACCTTCCTCCATAGGTTAAATACTTTAGAAAATACAATGCAACTGCTTTCCATTCAGTCAGAATGGATTCTCACCTAGTTCCTTGTCTATCTACTACTAATGGGGGGTCTCCTGGACGTGTAAATTTTGCTCTTGCACTGCGTGCATCCTTAGATTCTAAGTACTTCTCCCTGTCTATTGCTAACCCAGTTACCTCTTCTATCTATTCCTCTGTAACCACCACTCTCAAACCTTTTACCTGAGCTTCTCCATTTGAAAATGTGCGGGTAAATTCCCTTGCAATTTCTTCATTAAACTCTGTCAGCTTTAAAAAATAATCGAGTCATCCACTGTTCCTGAATATTGGTTCACAATCTTGGTCCTGAAGAAGAACTTCATGGACTGTTGGCTCATGTTGAACAGGTGGGCCACCCATTGCAGTGATAACACTTTCAACTCTATAATGACATAAATCTACTCAGTTTCTACACTAAGTTATACACTATAGCATACTCAATGCCTATACTTGGTCGAAACCTAGCTACAGTCTAAAAATAACTCTAAGCAGACAGATAAGCAGAATGCAAGATATCACCTCAAACTAGAAATTTGAAAAATAAAACACAATCCGAGAGGACATCAAAATTATCTGCTTGAGTAATTATAAGTGTACTTCCCCCCCCCCCAGTCTAAGGTTTGATAGGTGTCCACACATGCAGAGGAGGATTGAGAAAGGACAATATGCAAAATATCATAATTAGAGTTAATATGGTTTAATTATATACATACAACAAAAATAAATACACATGAGCGTACCTGACATCACGCGAGTATGACTGCAGCTTGAAGATATTTGAGCCACCATGCATGGAAAATGATGCGGAAATGAATGGAGTTAAAGGAAAGAAATGAGTGAATACGGAGTGAAATATTTATTATGCATAAAAGTACTCCTACTAGATGGGGAAGTATTTATTATAATCATGCAACAAAGATATTAAGATGGGGTGGTGACGGCAAAACCATCAGCAGTGGGTGTAGGAATCTCGGCATGCTTGGCAGTGGAAAACTACCGCAGAAAGTCATATTTGCTCAGAGGTTTATGGTATAGCTGCAACTGATGACTATTGACTAACAATTTAAATTTAACAGGATCTATGATAGATAATCTAACAGCACCATTAGAAAATGTTTCAATTATTTCATAAGGTCCTAACCACAGTGTCTGTAATTTTCCCAAATTATCTTTATACCTGGATTCATAGAGTAGAGCCAAATCTTGTATGGAATGATTTATCCTTGATATAATGATCATGCCACTTCATGCACTGGTTTTGAATTGATTCAGTATGGTGCAGGGTGGACATCCTTATCTCATCTAAAGCATTAAGCCGTAGGAGCCTTTCTTCTTGTGTTGCAGACAGAGTCATATCTAAGGAAATAGTTGTTCTCAAAGTTTTATGTTCAAACTCTATAGGAATCATTTCTTTTATCCCATATACCATTTCAAATGGTGTAAACCTTGTTGTAGTTTTCCAAGTGGTTCTATAAGCCCATATAGATTCAAACAATCTTCTAGACCAATCTTTTATGTTGAGTGCTACTGTTTTGGTCAATATGGATTCAAGCTCCCTGTTAGTAATCTTTGCTTGTCCATTAGCCTATGGATGATAAGGAGTCAATTTTTGATGCCTAACATTGTATTCATTAACCAAGGTTGTGATCAGAGTAGAAGTGAACTATGCTCCTTGATTTGTCACTATTTCTCTAGGAACTCCATACCGAGTGAAGATTTCTTCATATAAGAATTCTGCTACCTTATTGTCTCTAGCATGCTTGAAGGCTCTGATCTCTACCCATTTAGTAACATAGTCAGTACAAACAAGATTGTAGGAGTGACCATTTGATGGTGGATCAATTGGCCCAACAAAGTCTAGGCCCCATTTGTCAAATGGTGTAACAACCACTTGAGGGTGTAGAGGCATTTCATCAAACCGAGTTGGTCTGCCCATTCTTTGACATCTGTCACATTTCCTAGTGTATTTAATTGCAAAATGACCTCCATAAGGTTTATCATAATAGGCATGAAGTATATCATATGTCTCATCTTCCCTTACATAGCGCCTCATAACTTGATATGGCCCTGTATAAAATAAGCAATCTGCTATCCATGAGAAGTTAAAAATATTTTCTACTAGCAGTCTTTTCTCTTTGGGTGAGAAATGTGGGGGTGTCTTGTTAGCTGGTAGGTAGTTGGCTATGTTAGCATACCATGGACTATGTAAAATGATGGGAAACAAATGCTCATCTGAAAAGGAATCATTAATGACCTCCTTATTGTTTGGTGTGTGAATCCTTGACAGAAAATTTGCCACTATATTTGTTTTTCCTAGTTTATCAATGATAGTAATATCAAATTCTTGCATTAACAATAGCCATCTTTCCAATCTACCTGTAATCGAGATTTTGTTCATGAGGTACTTGATGGCTACATGATCAGTATGCACAAAGATTTGATATCCCTTTATATAGTTGTTGAACTTATTAAGGGCATAGATGACAACTAACATCTCCTTTTCAGTAGCAGTGTAATTCAATTCTGGTCCTTGCAAATTTTTATGGATGTAATAAATTGCATTTTCCAAAACTCCTTGCTTCTGCCCCAGAACTACTTCTATTGCAAAATCAGATGCATCTGTATGAATGTGAAAATGAATTGACCAATCAAGTCCTTTAAGCACAGGGGCTTGGGTTAAGGCTTCTTTTAGTTGAGAAAATGATTTTTAACATGCAACTGTCCATTCAAACTCAACTTCCATTTTCAATAAAGAATATAATGGCCCTGCTTTTTGACTAAAATCCTTGACAAATCTCCTATAGTACCTACCCTGCATGGCCTAGAAAACTTTTTACATCCTTTTGTTTAATAGGTGCAGGAAGAGCAAGTATTACTTCAATTTTAGCTGGATCTACCTGAATACTTGTTTGAGAGATTCTATTCCCCAAAACTATTCCCTATTGCATCATCATAAAACATTTTTCACTATTTAGGGATAAATTGTGATCTTCATACTGCTGCAATACTCTGGTTAGATTTTGTAATGCTTCCTCAAATGTAGTCCCATAAGTAGTAAAGTCATCCATGTAAATTTCCATACAATCATGGGATGTGTCTGAAAATATACTGAGGACAACCCTTTGAATGGTTGCAAGAGCATTGCATAAACCAAAAGGAAGGACTAAATAGGCATATGTGCCCCAAGGGTAGGTAAAAGTAGTCTTTTCTTGATCTTTTGGAGCTATTCTAATCTGATTATAACCACTAAACCCATCCAAAAATGAAAAGTACTGCTTACCTACTAGAGAGTCTAACACTTGATCTATAAATGGAAGTGGGAAGTGATCCTTCTTAGTAGCAGTGTTGAGCTCCCTATAGTCGACACAAACTCTCCATTTCCCTCCTTTCTTTGGAACTATAAGTAGAGGAGAAACCCATTGACTGTTTGAAATAGGGTAAATGAATCCTGCATGAAGCAACTTTTGTAGTTCCTCTTTAACTATTTCCCTTAAAGAAGGAGTAATCCTTCACTAAGGCTATCTAATTGGTTTACAATTTTCCTCGATATAAATTCTATGGGTACACAATGAAAAATTTAATCCTTTCATGTCCTGATAATCCCATCCAAAAGCTTTTTGTTGGGCTTTGAGTAATTCTATTAATGACAATATTTGATCTGCTGCTAATTTACTATTGATGTTCATCTTTCTTCCTCCCGCAACTTCTATTTTAATTACTGACTTGGCATTAAATATTTCAAACATACAAGAGGTTTGAATCTGTTGTGGTAGCAATGTGTGAAACATGTCTATGGCTACAGGAGAATTTAAAAAGCTTGCATATGGAAGAAGGGTATGCAGAGGACTTACTGGTATACCCAATGATTGTTGAGCTGCTCCATAATGACTTCTTATGATGTTAGAGAGTATTGTATCATCCTCTTGAAGTTCTATGAATGGGTCCCTTGATAACATCAGTAGTTGTTGAAAAAATTAATTTCCTCTACTTCTTCTCCTATGTCTGGCCATACTGCTCATTCTTGATCAAGTTGTGTTTGTGCTGGAGAATAGAGTACAAGTGTTTTTGTAGTAATACCATCTGAAATTGTCATATCTCCTGATCTACAACCTATATATGCATCAACTGTTGCCAGCTAAGGTCTTCCCAAAATAATTGGATATCCACCTAATGTTGCCTTGGGAGAGAGGATTATGAAATCAGTAGGATATTCCCAAGAATCTAATGTGACAACAATATCTTCAAGCATTCCTTCAGGCTGAACAGTAGAGCTATCGGCAAGCTGTAGGACCGTTGGAGTTGATCTGAGACTAGTAATGTTGAGTTGCTGCATGACATCCTTATTCATCACATTTATTGATGCTCCTAAGTCTATCAAGGAATTTTTTATTTGAGTTCCATTAATAACTACCTTGACAATAGGGCTACCTGGGTCAGAATATTTAGGGACTACTATTTTTCCTAACATAATATCAACCAACTATCCTACGACATGCACTATTTTTGGATCTTTTTTCTTCCTCCCAGGTTTCTTCAGACATGCCTCTTTAATAGCTTTTCCATCTATGGGAATTTTTTTAATAGCTTGAAATTGTGGGGTTTTAACACATATATATTTTAGGTGATCCATAAGATCAAAAGCTATATCATCCTATTGCCTAGATACTTCTACCTGCAATCTTTGAGGAAATAGGGGAGTTCTTATAGGTATATCTAAAGTTTCAAATTGTTGAACTTGCTCAGGGTTTCCAAATTTATTAGGTATGCTTTCTTAAGCAGTCTCCTCTATTGGTAACTCTATTATGACATGAGGAGATGGAGTAGGCAATGTTGCCCCTGACCTCAAATGAATATCACTTATATGGAGAGAGTATGTAGGATAGTTATTTGGATCAGTTGAAAAAACTTGTTTTTTGCTGTTGTGGTTTATTATTTGGATTTGGAACAGGTTGAGTTGGCAGTTGGGTTGGCTTGGATGGAGTGGCATGAGGAATTGGTGGCATTAAAGTTGTTTATTAGGACTGTTGTTGTGGCTGCAGGAAACCTGATGACTAGTTTGCCCATTGTTGTCCTCCCCTCCATTGTGGTGATTGTTGCCAGTTACCTTGAGGGGGAGACTAAGTCCCTTATGGTTGTTGCCATTGAGATGAGGAATTTTGATAATTAGGCCAAGGATTTTGAGAGTTATTCCAAGACTAAAGAGTATAATTTTCAAAATTTTGGGAATATGGTGGTTGCCACTGATTGTTTTGTGCATTATAGTTCATATAAGGATTAGAAAATGACAATGGATATTGCGGCATAACTTGTCTTGGAGGCCAAGGCCTTCATTGTGCAACATAAAAGAGTTGTTCATCATCTCCATGGACAAGCTTGAAATCTAGGGAACTCTGTTGGCTATCAATTTTAGCTAACAGTTTGCATCTATAGTCCTTCTTCTTTTGTCAACAATGAGGAAAAAGTTTAGCAAGCATAGCCTCTGCCTCCTCATGCTTTTTCTTTCCCTATAATGTATCCAATTGGGTAGACATATTATTAATTATTTCCTCTTTAAAATACTTCAACAAATGAGTTATTTCCATTCTTGAGACTGTTGAAGATGACTTTGCAACCGAAGAACTAGACCTATAATGTCTTCCCCTTTTTGTTGTAGCTCTTGAATAATTTTGACAGATTTGTCTGATATCATCCCATTAAACTTTAGTAATATCTCCTCCTCCCATTAGATCTAAGGAGTCAACACAATCATCATTGATGACTTTTAGAAAAATCAACTTCATAGAGTCTTCACATAGATTACTATGTTTGGATTTGTTGACACTAAATAAAAACCTTTCCAAATAGTCTTTCAGGATTTCATCTTCTTTTTGTGTCATTCTGAAGATATCATCACCATGTTGGTCCATTCCCCTGCGATAGTCTTTATACTTATCCAAGAAGTTTGTCTTCATCTCCTCCCAAGTAGTGATTGCATTTCTTCCTAAACTCATAAACCATCTCAAGGTAGCTTCTTTCAAAGTAGCAGGGAATAACTTGATTTTATGAGCATCAGTGGTATAATCATAACTTCTACAAAGGATATCAAATTCAAACAGAAAAGTGTCTGGATCCTCTATTACTAATCCATGACATTTTGGAAGTGAAGAGTCTGGTATATTTTTCAAATTTGCATTATCACGCAGGTCAGGAATGGGAAACTCAAATGTTGGATTTATAGGTGGAGGTGGAGGATTTTCTACCATTGGTCCCTGATAAATGACTAGAGGTAAAATGGTTTGTTCAGGGGGTTCATTTAGAAAGTCTAGGTCTCCTTCTAACAAATTAAAGACACCTCTATTTAGCACATAAGTTTCTACAAAAGGGTTTACTTCAAGTGCTTGCTTTGATCTTATATCTTGAGTAGAATGCGAGGGAAGAAACCTTCCTAATGCATCTCTTCTCCTCCTATGCATCTAGATTAATGAAGAAAATTCAAAGAGCTAATTTAGAAAACTTAAAAACTAATAGTTTGCAATAGGTCCTTAGCTTGGCACCATCCCCGGCAACGGTGCCAAAAATGTTGGTCCTCACAACTAGAATGGTAACTAGGAAATAAAACACAATTTAGAGATTGAATATCCTTAAATAGATAACTTTTCCTATGGCAAAGGCTCATTTAGTTATCAACCAGGGATGTAAACTTGAAATGGGCCTGCATTGTATGTGCACCAAGTTCATATTGCAACCATTCTATATTACTATAGGAAAGGAAATTCTTCTTAAACTAAACACATAGAATCTCAAATGAACTAATACTTAATCTTACAACTAGAAATTACTTTAAACAACTACTGTTAAATGATAAAGTTATGGCAGGCAGCAGGAACTACTCTACTGATGTGGCTATAGGAATAGACACAGGAACTGTTTCCTATGGCTGCAAGAACAAACAATTGCAGAAACAACTACTACAGAAGTATGAAATTAACTGAAACATACAAAGGATTACTCACCAAGTGGGCCCCCTTGAGTGAGTATCTTCAAAACTTCAGATTACAATTATCTAATCATTCAAAATCGCATTGATCTCTTTATTTCATCTTTACTGGAAAATACATAAACAATATCAAAAGACTGTGTATTACAAAATACTATGGTCATTCTCCCCTATCCCCGAGAGGAGAGAGATCCCTTTATTTATAGGAAAACTTATAACAAACTTCTAGCTGATCTACCACATTCCTATGGAATAGGCGAACAAGATTTATTAACAAGAGAAGAAGTTAGCACGGGACAATAGAACAACATTTGTCCTGCAGTTGAGAAAATATAGCATGACTAGCCTCCTAGATCTAAGCTCCACTAGGAACGGTTATAAGTGTTTCATGAGTCAATCTGTTGAAGAACCAGTCAAGTGGTTTCAATCGTTATTGCATTTCTCTTACTTGGTTTGCATTGCAGTTATATACTTGATGATCTTTTGAACCACCATTTGTCTTTACTTCACCTTTGCTGACCCTGCATCATGATATTAATGTGCACAACAAACATGTTTATATACTAATGCTAACATGATATAATGCAAACCATATTTATAATTATTTTTAGATATTTGCATAGATAGATCATTTAAAATTATTATATTACATCCTTAGGTATAAGTTAAACTAGTTTCAAAAACACTTAAAAGGTATCAATTTAGGAGAATATTATAATCCAAATGTCATCTAATAATAAGGCCTAGGTAGGAGTATTATATCAAAAATATATCAAAATAGAGCCATTATTTAGGCTCATCACATGTTACCAGTTACCGGTATGCTTTGGATGATTTATGTGTTAAGCTGCAAGGTTGGATTGTCCTTCATTGGATCTCCCTCCCTTGACTGCATCATTGTAGCTATGACTTATTCTCTATTGATAAGCCTTAAGATGATTAAAAGCAGTTTGTCATTGCTCATCCAATAGTTTTGGCTCCTGTAAGCAGGAGACCCTGTAGTCTTCGTCACTGATTATATCGTGCAAAGAAACTCATAAAGATGGTAACTCAACCTAAATAGGCAAGATAGATTCGACACCATAGATAAGTGAGTAAGGGGTAGCTCAAGTAGGTGTGAGATAAGCCCAAAGTGAGGGGTTGAGTTGGATGTGCCAATTTCAGCCAACATCATCGATTGTCCTTTTGAGGATTCTGAGAATGGTATTATTAGAGGTCTCAACTTGGCCATTACCTTAGGGGTAGTATGGAGTGGAGAAGCAGTGGTTAATATGGAAGCAATCACAAAGGTCACAAACATCTTGGTTCTTGAAGGGATGTCCGTTATATGTGATAATGGAAAGAGGAACACCATAACAACAGATACTATAGTTAAGGATGAATGTAGCAATCTGTTTTCCAGTGACTTGGGTGAGTGGAATGACTTCAATCCATTTTGTGAACTATTTTGTAGCAGTGATAATGAATTTATGGCCATTGGAAGGAGGGTGAATCTTGCATATGAGATCGAGTCCCCACTAACAAAAGGGCCAAGGTATCATGATCGATTGAAGTTCTTGAGTTGGCGCATGAATAAGGTCTCCATAAATTTGACATTACTTACATTTCTTGACAATTTGAGATGAATCTTTTTCCATAGTAGGCCAGTAGTATCCAGTTCTGATAAGTTTCTTGGCTAAGGTTGGACCACTAGAATGCATACCACATATACCTTCATGAACCTCTCATAATGCAATATGAGCTTCATCCCTTTCTAAACATCTAAGAATAGTGCCATCTAAACCTTGATGGTAAAGGGTATTGGCTAAAATGACATAGCGAGAAGATTGTCGTATAAAAGTAAGATGTTGATTGTTATATAGGTTAGGACGATGGGTATTGTTGCAAAGGTATGTAAAAATGACATCATACCTTGGGGAATCAGAACCAACAACACATATCATCTCAGCAGGAGTGATCTCATACGAGGGGACCAAAAGGTTGTCTACCAAGAACTCATAGCGGGTTTCATTCTACGGTAGATCAATCAGTGAAACAATAGTAACCATGGCATCTATAGCTCGATTATTTTCCTTTTGAATCTACTCAAAGATTATCTCTGTGAATTATTCTTTGAAATCATCTACCCTTTTCTTATAAGGCAATAATTTTTCATCTTTTTTTTGGTAGTCATCATTTGCTTGATGAATTACAAGTTGAGAGTCCCCAAAAGCATGAAGTTTCGGAATCTTCCATTGAACCGCAATTCATAATCTCATTGTTAATGCCTCATATTCTGCTATGTTATTAGTGCAAGGAAATGACAATAGATATGATTTTGGAATGGACTCCCCTTGAGGTGTGATAAAAAGGATGCCAGCTCCTGCACCATGCTATGTGTATGAACCATCAAAGTATAATTGCCAAGGATTTATGTTTGTCACCATCCAAATGGATTCAACAGAAAACTCTGAATTTATAGGAGTATCATCAACCATGGGTGCATCTACCAATTGATCTGCAATAGCTTGTCCTTTAATTTCTTTTCTATCCACATATTTGATGTCGAATTCACTCAGGATCATGACCCATTTGTCTAATCTACCAATGAGTGTTTCCTTATTGAGAAGATATTTTAATGAATCTATCCTTTCAACGAGGTTAGTTCTATGAGTTATCATGTAATATCATAATTTTTGCAAGGCAAAAACCACAACAAGACATGCACGCTCAATCGGTGTGTAGTTAAGCTCATAGCCAACCAAGGTGTGACTAATGTAATATACTAATCTTTCTTTGCCTTGGTTGTCTTGTTGTGCCAAGAGTTCCCCCAGAGTTGTTTGTATAGATGATATGTAAAGTAATAGAAGTTTTCCTGGAATTGGTGGCATAAAAACTAGTGGATTTGGGAGATAATCTTTGAGTGTCTGAAAAATCCTGCTGACATTTATCGTCCTGCTTTAATTTGATGTTTTTATGGAGTAGATGTTGAAAAGGATGACATTTATTACGAGTTGAGCTATGAATCTTCGTATAGATTGGAGTCTCCCTTATAAAGACCAAAGTTAACTAATATTCTTTTATGGTGGAATTTCTAATATAGCTCTAACTTTTATTGGATTAGCTTCAATTCCTCTTTTTGAGAAAATGTATCCAAGGAGTTTCCCGAATGTTACTCCAAAGACACACTTCTTAGGATTTAATCTTACTTTGTATTTCTCTAGTCGATTGAAGACCACTGAAAGGATGTCCAAATGTGTTTCTCTTTCTAATGATTTACCCAAGATGTCATTAACATAATCTTCAATGGTAACATGCATAAGATCATGAAAGATAGTACTCACCACTCTTTGGTATGTGGCACCTATGTTTTTTTAGTCCAAAGGGCATGACATTCCAGCAAGAAGTTCCCCAAGGACAAGTAAATGGTGTTTTGTGCTAATCTTTAGGTGCGAAATCTAGTTGTAGCCTGAAAATCCATTCATCAAAGATAACATGGCATGACCAGCTATAAGATCCACTATCAAGACAATATTTGGCAGTGGAAAGTCATAATTAGAACAAGCTTTGTTGATGTCTCTGAAATCTATACATATTCTGATGTTGCGATCTGGCTTGCTGATAGGTACTAAGTTCGAGATCCACTCGGGGTAATCAATTGGTCTTATGAATCCAACATCCAATAATTTCTCAAGTTCTACCTTTACTAATAGTGCCACTTGTGGATGCATTTTCTTTAACTTTTGTTTCAATGGCTTTGCTCCTAGTGTGATTGTCAAATGGTGCATTACTAGATCAGGGTCTAGTCCAAGCATATCCACATATGACCATACAAAATTGATTTGTCATTCTATGAAGAAACTTATGAACTTTGGACTTTCTATTTCTATTAGGGCTTGTGCCAAGAATATGTTATCTCGAATCTCTTATGTGCCAATGTTTGTTTTGACAGTTTCTTCCACCAACATGGATCATTTCTCCTCATATAATATTGTTTGGAGGATGTCGAGCCTTCCATCTTTAGGTGCCTCAGAGAGGTTTTCACCCTCAGATACGTCCTTTCTTTTTACTTTTTAATATTCAAATAGCGCCACAGTGTGGTTTTCACCATAAGACCCATGATTTGTTTTTATTTTAATATTTTTTCAACTAGAAGGCCCAACACCCTCACCGAAGTATGCTACGCTATTGAGTTCTATAGTGTACCCCACTTTAAGGTCCCCAAGTGGTGTAGGGAACCTCTTTGTTTTGGATTTTGTTTGTTGTTTGTGTGTTGGTAGATGGTCATACACCCTAGAATGGTGTTTTGAATCAGCGTGAATATTTGGAACCTATGAATGTAATAAAGAACCTCTTGTAAGGTCAGTTGGCTCTAGGTCATTTATAAACCTAGTGAGCAAATCTAACCGTGGTTTCATCTAGGGTAGGAGTTATGTTGTTAAGTTGTCCCCTAAGTTTTTTTAGGCTTAGGATTAGTGTAGAAGTCCATTAGGGACTTTGGAATGTCAAAATTGAAAAGTTGTCAAAAGATGTAAAACGTTGCTAAGCAACATTTCCCCACCAATTGGCAAAAAAGTTCCAACGGTACTAACTAGTTGAAAACAAGTTGTAGACATTGGGGGAGGTACTATTTGTGCCTTAGAGTCCATTTGTGAGTTGGTGGTTTGAATAAACAAAAAACTCAAATTTTGCCCATTTTTCACTGGTTTTCCATACTGTACGATCTGATAGAGAATTGGTCGGTGTGAAGTTTTGAATTGGTTGGATTTTGGTGTGATTGTAGGTTCGACTACAAGTGGTCTGACCCAAATTGGTGGAATATGGAGCAAGTTGTAGGCAATTTATCAAAAATTGTCACTCAAGGACCCGGTACATAGGGTTTCACCAAAAACATGACCCTAACCTGCAAATCCTATTGAGGAACTCAATGTCCCTTTGGTGAATGTAGGTTGAGGATGTGTATATTGTGATTCCAAAGGGGTGGAACCTAGGAGTGATTTTTGGTGTGGTTTCCACCATACCCTAGGTTAAACAAAACCATGTGTTTAGCCTAGCCTTAAGGAGGAATGAAAGAACAGTCACCTAAGGAGAGTTTGGGAACTGGTCTAAGGGTGGTTTTGGTTCATTAGATACCTAAGGAACATGACCAAGGGGTGATTTATATTCTACAACCCCATTCTTAAGTAGTTGCTTTGGAAAATGAACCTAATTAAGCCTATTAGGTCGACCAACCCAATAGGTGCTTAGGGGTGTTGGAGCAAGGTCATAACTATATCTCTTGGAATTGGATGTAAGTCCCAAAAGGGTACTCCAAAATGTAATCTTCTCCTAGGGTTCTTTGAAGGAAATTTGAACTATTTGAGAAATACCAGTCAGATAGGGCTACAAGAAATAGGCCTAATTGGGGGTTCTTTGACTCGGGTGCAGTAGGAAGTCTTCAAACTTAGGTGAAAGACATAGGATGAGTGACCTTGGTTGTTTAATATCCCTAAACCTCCTTAGAAAGTGTTGTGGTTGATTGAGAACATTAGTGTGTGTGTAGAACCGTGGTGTGGGTTGAGATAAGCCTTGTCTAGGCTTAAAAGGGCGAATTGAGTCTTCTTACCTTCTTGTTTCCCACTCTGCATCAAGTGGTATCAGAGCCTTTAATCTTCTTAAGGGTGGAAGAAGGAGGTTGGTAAGATGTCAGAAGGAGAAGACACTAGTGATGGAAGAAGGATGACCAACATTGGATTGGCCAAGTTGGTAAGAGAGCATGTGACAGCCAACAAAGAGATGAGGAAAGAATTGGATAGGTTGAAGGGTAAGATGGATAAGAAGCAAGGAGACTCTAAAGAAGAAGAGGAAGAAGGGAATGAGGATGATGCCCTTTTTCAAGCAAGAGAGAGGATACCTGTAGATCAAAGAAGTTTCCTTGAATCCCTTGAGAGAGTAGGTAGCAAAGATGACAAAGCAAGCCTACATGTGTTTATTGGGAAGATGAACCCAAAGGAGGTGATGGATTGAGAGGCCTTAGAGAATCACTTTGAGTGTGAAGATGTACCTAAGAACTAGAAGATGAAGACTGCTAAGTCTAAGATGAAAGGATCTACCCTTAGTTGGTGAAACTTATTACAAAATGAGAAAGTAGAAGAGGGAAAGAACCCCATCTCATCATGGAAGAGCATGGTTACAAAGGTGAAAAGACAATTTGTACCTAAATATTATGAAGTGACAATGCACAAGAAGTTTCATAGCCTAAGACAAAAGGATTTGGATGTCAGTGGATACACAGAGGAGTTCCACAAATTGTCCTTGAGAGCAAGGGTGCCAGAGAATGAGAAGCAAAAGTTGGCAAGATACATGAATGGCCTTAAGTATTCCATTCAAGATGAATTAAGTCTCTTCAATCTGGAGATAGTTCACAAATGCTATCATATGGCACTAAGGATTGAAGAAAAGTTTAGAAGAAAGGGAGACAAGGTAGAGGAAGAGGGGTAACTTTAGATGAAACGATAGATTTGGTAGAAGAGGAACATCTCCCAAACCACAAGGAGAGTCAAGTAATCAGGAATTAGAAGAAGAACCAAGTTACAGGGGTAGTTTCAGAGGAAGGATACCAAATTGATGAGGTAGATTTGGAGGTAGAGGAGCCAATGTGTTTATCGGAAGGTGTTTCACATGTAATCAAGTTGGCCACCAGTCATTTAGATGCCCGTAAAAACAAGGCTCTAACAGTCAAGGTGGAGAAAGGAGAGTTCATTTGGCACAAGAGGAGGACACCCAAAGTGTGAACTCACCTTCAAGATGATGAATACTAAGAGGGGGGGTGAATTAGTATTCCAAAAATCTTTGCACTTAAACACTTTGCTAGACTATCAGTAAACTAGTAAAATAGTTTAATAGACAAACCGGTTAGCACACATGCAAACCAAATAGAAAATAATGCATTCACCCATAGAAGCACAAACACCATAATACAAGAGATTTTGACGTGGAAACCCAAATGGGAAAAACCATGGTGAGATGGAACTCACAAGTAACTATCTGCAGAATAGGAACCAGGTCGGTTGAGGTCTTACAATGTTCTTTACCAGAATAGATCTTGTTAGGAATCTCAATCTCTATTAGGAGATAAGTATGATTAAAGACTACCTTGCTAGAGGATTTTAGATCCATAGATGTGAACCACCTTGTTAGAGGATTTACAAGAGGCTTTTGGGCCTACCCAGTTAAGTGCTACAAACTTGTCAAAGATGTGAGTAATCAACAAGTGATTGATCTAGCTAATAGCACAGATTGCTTGGTTAGATCCTTGATAGCTCATTCCTAATGCATTCCAGCATTACTTCAGTCTTCTACACATTCATATTCTCTCCAATTCCCCAACCACCTTAAACCCTAGCAAAAACATCAACTTTCACAACAACAACCTAAAACCCTAGACATGATGTTCTTATAAAGGAATCTGATTTCATGTTGGTCCAATAGGATTACAATACAGTTTCCTAGGTTCAATGTATCTAGACGTATCTGGTAACATGACACAAAAAGAACTGCTAAAGTGTTGGCACCATCAAACAATTGGTGGATGGTAACTCATCACAAAATGCCAGTTAGTAACTCATCACAGAGTATTACCGGTTCATACAAAATACAGGTTCAAGCAAAATGTTGGTTGCCGGTTTGACAAAATGAAGACTGGCAAATATGTGTTTTACCGCTTTGGTCCTTTGTACCGCTTGAGATCCTCAAACCGCTTGGGGTCAACATATAGCTTCAGATCGGTAATCACTTTTTGCAAAACACCAATAGTCTAAGGACTATAATGCATCATACCGGTTGGAACATGTACTGGTTGAGCTTAACTAATACCTACAAAAATGATCTCAATGCAAGTGTGTGTCCATCAATGACAATCACAACATAATCATCAAAAATTCCAACAATCTCCCCCTTTGGAATTGATGGCAACAATTAGGAAATTTTGACATCTAAGTGTCTTACAACAAAAATATGCCAGAATCAAAATTATTCTCCCTAGGAATATACACTATCCCTTTTGCAGAAAATACAATGCATACTACTTCTTAACAGAAATAACATGAAAGTGTACATCACAACATTCAAAATTTATACTTCTCCCCCTTTGCCAACAATGACAATAAAATATTACAGATTAACACCCGTGTCATTAAAAAAATAAGAGTTTATGGTGGTAAAGAATAAAACTTGTCAAAAATAGATTTAAAGTCTTGCAAGAATTGTTTCATAGATAAAGACCAGGACTCAAGTAGGGAGGTTGCCACTTCTTTCTCTGTCTGCATTTGGGAGACCTGTTCTTCCATGGCATCTAATGTGCTCATCTCCTGTGTTGTTGTTAAGTCATCCAGATTAAGATAGCACTTCTGAAGTATTTGTAGATGTGGGAGTAGAACCAGTTGTAGGTCCTTTAAATCTCATGACCAGGTGCTTATTTCCAACTCTAATTTAGCAGACTAGATGTGAAACCGGTGAACAGTTTGCCCATAAGTTGCAAAAGAGTCATATGGTAGCTTGAAGGTACTCATATACAACTGCAAATCAGATTGAATCTTTTGCTTCTGTGCAAGAACATCATCATAGAATAGATGAGGTTGGCAAATCTTGCTGAGTAGAAGATTCCCCTCATCCAGAGCATTCCTTATATCCTTCTGTTCTTTTTGTAGCTCAGACCGGAGTTCATTAAGCTTCTTCACCAGGGCAATGTTGAGAGCCTTTTGATGCTCTTTCTTAGCATTTGCCTCTACTACCTCTTCTAAGCTCTGCACTTGATCATCTACTACTATGCATAGGAGCTTCAATTGTGCCAATGATGAGTCGGTACTAGGGAGGTTTGTACCAGGTAACAAACGGGTAAGAGTGTACACCGCAGCTTGGATCACATCTTCCTCCTTCTTCTTCCTTAACACCTCAAGGCGTTCTTGAGCAACCTTGATGCTTTGTAGTAGCTCCATTTCACTTATAGACTAGAGGTCAATGGGACTGGTAAGGTCAGCCAATTTGGCTTGACTACGGGTTGCCTTAGGTGTCTCCATCTACATGTTCTTTGCCGCTTCAGCTTCCTTGTTCTCCTCTGCCTTCTTCTTCTCTGCTTCTTTTCTCTTTTCCTCTTCCTTATCCTCCTCTGCTTTCTTCTTCTCTACTTTCTTCTTCTCTGCTTCCTTCCTCTTCTCCTCTACCTTATCTTCCTCTTCCTTCTTCTTTTCTACTTCCTTTCGCTTCTCCTCTTCCTTTCTCTTCTTCTCATCCTCTTCCTCTTTCTTTTTCCTTGCATCTTCTTGTTTCTTTTTCTCTTCTTCCTCTTCTTTTCTTTTCTTCTCTTCTTCTTTTCTCTCCTCTTCCTGTTTCCATTTCTCCTCATCTTCTTCCTTTTTCTTCTTCTCCTCTTCATCATTCTTCTTCTTCTCCTCTTCATCCTTCTTCTTCTTCTCCTCCGGTTGCTTCTTTGCTTCCTCCTTTTTGCCCTCTATTTCCTTTTGCTTTATTTCTTGTTCAACCTATCCTATTGCTTCCGATGGTGTACCCTGAGCAATATCTTCTCCATCCAGAGCATCGACATCAATAGTGTTGATTGGTTCAGCAACTGGATTTCCTTCATCATCAAACACTTCATCCAGTTTAGTTATTGTCAGTTCTTGCTCAGCCTTCCTGTTGGTTTCAGCCACTCGATGCATCTTCAAAGCTTCTAGAGGAAGGGTGTGTGTATTATTGAGCACTTCTTTACCCTTCCCTTCCAGTAACAGGAGTCTTCTTCTTCTCATGAAGAAGAGGCCTTTGTATTTGTTCATTACTTCGAACAATTCCGAATTTGATACATCAGGAAAATGTTCAGCAAAAACTTTCTCTCTCATTTCCTATTCCTACTCTATGGCAATGGACCATTTATTGTCTAAGGACTTATATAAAGAATCTGGTGTCTCAGATCTAATTTCTAAAGGCGATCAATCATTAACACATAAATACTGAATAATTTCTTTTTCAACTGCTTCCTTTTCATCATCATTAAAGTCATCAAAACAATCAATCAAATCATTCAGCACTTTTCTCCTAATGTTTTTGATAGTTCTTTGATAATTTGTCAAAGGTTTGTAGGAGGAGATGTCAATATTTATCGGTGTTGATGATGTCAGTTCATTCTTTGTCCTTTTCTTTGCTTGTCATGTCTTCTTAGGTTTTTCCTCAGACACAGTTTCTTCTGAGTCTGGTGAGGCATTCCTTGTCTTCCTCTTTCTTTGGAAGTCTTTAGCAGGTGCCGCTTCTGGTTTCTTTTTATCCGGTGACCGCTTGGTCACTTTAGGACTAGCTGTAGTAGCTGGTGTCGATGCTAAAGGCACTGCTTTTGCCTTCTTCACTGAAGGTTCTTTTCCTTTCTTTATTGAGGGTTCCTCAACTGGTGTTATCCTTTCTAGGTAGGTGCCGGTTCTTTTTGCCTTTGGATCAAGCGATGAGGCAATAAGGGTAGAGGCATATCCTTCTAGCATATCATTCATTATCTCATATCCCATAGGCTCCACTTCCTCCTATCTAGGCTCAACAGCCTCCATTATGCATTGATCCACTTTAATGGTGAAACAGATATCATCTTCATATTTCTTGACAATATCACCTAATATTCTCATCCTTTGACTCATTTTGTGTCTGAACTCATCAAAGTACTTGTTCAAAACTTCAGGGTAACCGGTTCCAACTGCTTGAATGCTTTCCTTGATTTTCTTAGTTACTGGTTGGTCAGCAGACCACTGGACATCACCTACTCCTGGAAAGTAGCCTTGGAAGTAAAAGAACAACCCAACCAGTAGTTGTCCAAACTTGAACCTCAATGTACTATCCTATTTGATCAATTTAAGATTCAATAGGAGTTGCCTTTGCATATTGGTGCAGAGGTCAAATGATGCATCTTCCTTGATCATCTGGTAAGCAACATTTACCGCTGCAACAAATACAAAGTTAATTCTACTGGCTGAGAACGTCTGGTATCTAATCACCATACATGCATATTTCACAAGGTCATCCTTGATGGAATTAACAGCCATTCCTCGTGAGTCACTCACTGAACCGGTGAGCTTTGACATTTCTGTCTTGCTTACCGTCCTTAGGGTTGGCACTTCCCCTATATTGTAGAAATCGGTGATGGCATAAACTGCTTGCGGTGTAATATCATGTGTTTTTTTAAGGTACATCTTGTCACCATGAACTCTTCTTAGAATGATCCTAATGCGATCATCTGTAAAATCCTTCGGGAAATAAACAGCATTATGGAGCTTCTTCTTCTCCAAAATACTATACTTTGGTTTGATCTTTTTATCTTATCCACAAAACAAACCTAGCTGCGAGTGAATTGCTAGGGACCCTAGGTCTTCTATTTTATAGTCTATGTAATTCGAGATTCCCTCTTCTACTATCACATCGGCTAGAACTTGTGATAGGGTATTATATCTAGACTTGCATTGAATAAAGCTTGCTGAATCTACAGATGTACTAGAGCTAGTATGGGATGCAGAAGCCATGTTAGAAACTAAAAACTTTGAAAAATACCTTTCAAAAATCATGAATTTAGGGCTTTCAGATTCTTCTCCACCTCACACTCCGTCAGTTGCAGAATCACTGCTTGGCGTTCTTCACTTGACCGCTTGCAATTTGAATTTAAATCTCCTTCAAGGTTTCCAACTTACTCTGAATCGCAACACAAATCACTTTATCATTGCTCTACACTTAAAAACCTTCTTCGCTTCGAAAATGATACTGAGAAATGATTTGAAAAATTCCTTTTAAACATATTCCTCACCTACCACAATTAATGCTCCACCATTAGGGTGTAAACCCTAATTTTCCTTTTAGCATTTCTGGTCTTCTGCCAAATGACAAGTATAACATATCGGTTAAGGTCTTTTACTGGTGTAAACCGGGGGTTCAAAACATTTCACCATTTTCTCCCCCTAAGCTATTCTAAATCTTAGTTTGTGGGTTCCATGATTTCCACACTAGGTACAGAAACCGGTTCCTCTTGTAACACCGTTGGTTTCTTCTTCTAGGTCTTGTTCATATTTGCTTGAAAAGTGTCAACATCAATGTTTCCTTCTAGAGTGACTGGTATATCATCAGATATGTTCTTTCTTGATCTACATAATCTGGCAATGTGACCCAGTTTGTTGCAGTGATAGCAAACCAATCTAGGTGCTCTTCAAGGTCCATTATTCATGTTGTTGTTCTTCCTTCTGCATGTTGCAGTAGTGTGACCATGACCATGACTGACCATACAATTTGCTCTCCATCTGGTTGCTGCTTGATAGCCACCACTTCTTGACTGATGACTGAAAGCATTAAACCGGTTGTGATTTTGGTTCACAAAAGGTTCAGGACCAATTCCTTAGGTCCTCTGACGATATCTTCCAGTGTTATTCATAACAGACTTGCATTCAGATGCTCTATGCCCAAACTTGTTGCATGCATAATAGTTACTATTTATGGTGAAAATAGATAACAACAATGATGAAAGACTAAATGAATTCAACCACAAAACCCTAGCCTAACAACAACAAAGATCCACCATAACATATGAAGATTACCTAAGACAATGCAAATCAAATGAAATCACAAAGATTATACCATCACATGTCCAATAGGGTTTGGATCTCCATTCTTCCTATCTCCATTGATCTTGCTTGATATATTTGCTCTCAGATTTTATGTGCACAAGAGCTCAACAAAGAACAGAAATGTGGTTGCAAGTAGGATCGCATATGAAAATTCAAAAGCATAGTGTAGTCAAGTGGTCAACCAGGGTTTGATAATGAAGGAAGCATCTCCTTATATAGAAGACACTAAAAGAAATGGAGGGATAAGATTGAGAGGTGTAAAAGAGGTCAGCTATGATTAGAGGGTAGGTAGAGGAAATAATAAAATAATGAAAGGGGTAGGTAGTGTAGGAATTAAGAGATGAATGACATGTGTCATAGGTAGAAAAGGTTAATGAATTAATTAATTAAATAAATATTTATTTAATTTAAGAAAAGGATAATTTAAATAAATAAATGTATTTATTTAAATAAAAAAAAAGGCTAGAAGAGGATAAATGAATTAATTAAATAAATAAATATTTATTTAATTAATAGAAGAATTAGGCTAAAGATAATTAAATAAATAAAATATTTATTTAATTAGACATGACAATTTTAGGTGTCTACATTTTGCCCCTCTTTGAGATAATGCAGCTTGTTGCATTATTTCAAAGAGAAAAGATGAACTGATACAAAGTTGCCCCAAAATGGGAATGATATGCCCCCTCAAGAGATTGGATGAAAATGTTGAAAAAGATCGCAGACAATCTCTCGATAAGAAAGAATGGCTACTATGGACTGACCGGATAGGATAGAGTGACAGAGTCATGGGACAATGAAGACCGACTCAGGAGACGAGGGCTAGGGCTAGGGTAGTCTATAAGATAGACCACGAGGGAAATACATCCTCATTGTCATCCACACATCCAAGAGATCAGAGTGCAGAGTGAGATAGAGGAGCAGTAGTCAGTAGCAATGGCAATGGCTCATAGATTCAATCGCATTCACCGATTTTAGAGGCTAACAGAGGCAGGAGAGCCGATGAGTACCACAAAACCTCCTTGTACCTTATCATATTAATTGTTGTCATTAATGCATGTCAAGTAGAGCAATAAATGCGCTTTTAGGTATTGTTAAAAAAATTGTCAAAAACGTCAAGGTACATCTGGGTTGGCTAGGCGCGTTTATGCATGCTCTAAGTGTGTTTGTGTAATAAAAGTGCATTTATGTCGTCAAGGACAAATCGGTAGTTCTGTGATGAACATACGCTGTCGACTGGATACGCTGCTAAGAGGATTCACTCAAGCAAGTCCTCTAGGGAAGATGTAGGATAGGTCGAGGCACTTTGTGATGAATAGTGAGTACCAAGACATAGTACTTTGTGATGAACAGGGAGTACTAAAATATGAGCAGCACTTTGTGATGAACAGTGAGTGTCACTAGAATAGAAGCAACACTTTGTGATGAACAGTGAGTGTTACTAGAATAGAGTACCATACGCACTTAGATAAAAAGTAGCATTTTGTGATGAACAGTGAATGCCACTATGACTGACATGATTGGTTTGCATTTTTGCAGGAGTACTTGCCTATGCTGGAGTCACAGGAGAGATTCCCATCGACTTAGAGATTGTGAGCTGAGCTGATAGTTGTTGAGAGAGAAGTCATTGATGCTATGGGCTTACGCCACATTTTGTATGTGCCTAAGTTTCAGGCGAACATGGGTTTGCTGACTGCACTTTCCATTTGCTGATGGGTGAGATGACAGTCACCTTGGAGGATGTATACCAGATTCTGAGGATACTGATCGATGGGGAGTTAGTACCCTATGATCGAGATGGAGATAGGGATGCCCTGAGATGAGTATTCCAAGACCTAGGACTGGATATGAGGGCAGGACATGTCGCAAGGGACATGATGACAGCAACAGGACTAGCACTACCAACAGTGCTAGAAGGAGTGATCAGTGGATTCTTGTGTTCAGATAGGGTGACACGAGGGTTGGTTGTGGGTTGGGGGAGCACCTTGGAGACACTGGTTACATAACACACCAGATATGTCTGGGGACCGTGTGTGCTAGCACACTTGTACTATGAGCTGCATCAGTTTGTGTATCATGGATTCGTAGGATTGGGCTATGGAGTTACCTTGCTGCAGGTATGGGCCTATGAGCATTTGCTGGTTACCCAACTGATACACTTCAGAGGCAGGGGTCATGGATGCAGCTTCATGCATCTGTATGATATGATTACCTCATAGCCACATATTGGCAGGTTGGAGTACTGGCATTGAGTCTTGGATGAGATTGACACTATGATATGGAGGTCATACCTTAGGTGCGAGCAGTGGGAGGATGATGCAGTAGAGTTACCATAAACCTTCCAAAGAAGATATCTGATTGGGTAGACACCCTATGTATTGGAGTGGTATCTAGTGGACAGAGCGGGTAGACAGTTTGGCAAGATTCAGCGGATGCCACAAGGCTCAGGAATGTATGCGCGGACAATGTGCGACTAGGCACACTTTGGGCCACTGCTATCATATGATCAGGTCATGATGCAGTTGGTGGAGATGGTTGCCTTGCCCTGGGATATGTGGCCAAAGATTGAGGATGCAGAGATGGATGTAGAGTACACTGCATACTAGGTTGAGCATCCATTCCCATGCCTTATAGATCCCGGAGAGCTGATAGATGGGGATGGCGGAGGAGATGACGATGATGATGGAGATGGTGGGGGCAGGGGCCAATGGAGGAGGTGAGGTGTGGTAGGAGAGAGGAGAGTGGCTCTGTAGAGGGAGGGTGGAGAGGAGAGATAGGTTCGAGTGGTGAGGGGTCGTGGTGGGTTGCTAGTACAGGTGCCAGCAGCACAGGGTCCTAGACAGGTGCAGGGAAAGGGATAGGGATAGAGGCAGGTATAGGTATAGGCACAGGCACAGGGATAGGCACAAGCACCCGTATAGGGGGAGCCACAAGAAAAGGTACAGGAAGCCGAGGAGGAGGAGGATGAGCCCCTTGAGCTGAGGGAGATCTGCCAAGGATAGGAAGATGAGATTCAGGACCTGGAGAGGGAGAGGGATAGACTCAGGAGGTGGCTTAGAGATACTAAGTGGGAGCGAGATCAGGCTATACAACACTACACTGAGGCTAAGATAGAACTGAGACAGGGGCTGGATATGCCTATGTTTTGTAGGCAGGTGAGGAGATTGCTTACTGGCGGGATATCTATTATGGTGCAGTGCCAGCCGATCAGCGGGCTAGGAGCTTCTGGAGATCATCACATACAACGACAGCCACTAGAGGGAGTCAGAGGAGACAGGCATATAGCAGTGGGGTTATGAGTTCTCCACCACCACCAGATAGAGGGGGTAGGAGAGATGATCCTGAGGTGGGTCCTTCTAGGGCTCAAACTCCATTTAGGCCAGGCAACTCCGAGGGAGGGAGTTCATCATAGCCTTAGAGGGCTCCCTATGTATCATTTTTTGTACCAATTTGTATTATGATGTAGACACCTGCGGGTGATTGTAGCCATATGATTTTGACATCATTGTATCATGACACTTATGATTATATATATGAGATGATTCATCTTTGCGGCAGCTATATGCATGTGTACCTATGTGATGAGATGTTTCATGATGCTTATGATATGGATGCAAATATATACAATGATGAAATGCAATATTTTTGTTCTTTTATGTTTTTAAATGTTTATGTAAATGCAATTGTAAATGTATGGAATGCGGATGAATATGATAATGCAAATGATCATTTACATGATAAAAATGTAAAATGTGCTAATATGTGTTGTGTGTAGGATGTGATGCAATTGTGATATCTATATGTATGTATGAAATGCTTAATAAGTGGTAATGCAGGTGCAACTACATGGAATGTAAATATTTTTGGTGTGTCATTATACTCAGTTGTGTGATAGCGGACTACACGGACTCAGGAAGGACGATGGAGGTCAATCAAGAAATGGGGATGGAAGATAGAAGATATGGAAGTGAAAGAGCTTCTTGTGCGTTATCATCATTGAGCTTTATTATGGCAAGTAGGTTATGACAATCGAGGCATGTGTTCGACCCAAAAAGTCATTGTACCCGTTTGCATGGAGATAAGACAATCTCAAACAAGGAATGCCCCAGTTCGTACTAGACTCTCAGTGTCCTCATATCCTTGGACAAGTCATAGCATTACTAAGAGACAATCCATAGACAACAAATAAAAATAGGTGACGATACCCCATCCTCGCCTTTCTAGTCAAAGACATCCTAGAGATAGAATCTCTAGTCAAAGACATCTCGGAAAAGCTAAAAGACATGTCACCAAAAGATAAAATCAAAAGAAAACCAAGACTCGACACCAACATCCACTGTAGTCCTCAAGTTTAGCGTCTCTTGTCACTTGTATAAGTCTTATTTGATTGTGGTCACAATGTTTACTTTCACAAAAAGGATAAATAGCACCAAACCATATGTTGTCTGAGTCTGTTGAAAGATTTGATTTGTTGAAGCCCATTGCTGTTGTTGTGTCTCATCTGAAACTGATACTTTATTGCGAAGAAGATGAAACTTTATTGCGGATTTGTGATGCAAATGTTTCTTTATTGTGGTTCTGTGATGCAAATGTTGCTTTATTGCAGATTGTGCACAAATAGATTGAAGAAAACTGCAAGAAATTGTACTCCTCAAAACGTGTAATGCTCTCAGTTCCACGCCCATTACTAGACGTAAGATTTGCCTTAGCCATAGATAGGAGCTGATTTATTATGAATGGAAAGGGATGGAAAGGAGGGTTTATTATGGATGGCGAACCAATCATGGGTAGATCAATAACAAGCCATGATGGGAATGGGTAGGTTTTATTATGAATGTATATGCTGTGAGTGTGTGCAAAGTGAAGGATGAAATGGAATCCTGAAGGAGGGAGGAGCAATGTCTCTACACATGGTGCTGATGACCCAGTTTTCACCATGGTACTTGCCCAGGGTGCCACAAAGTGGTTTTCACCATTGGATGAAATGTTTTCTCTTTACTTTTTTTATTTTTCAATTTTTTTGTGTCAC
This sequence comes from Cryptomeria japonica, assembly GCF_030272615.1. NCBI lineage: Eukaryota > Viridiplantae > Streptophyta > Pinopsida > Cupressales > Cupressaceae > Cryptomeria > Cryptomeria japonica. The sequence goes on from NC_081408.1 coordinate 299,264,882, forward strand.
AAGGCGCATGTTTGCCAGGTTTTCACCAAGTAACAATTTTTTATGTTTTATGATTTTTTTTTTTGTATTTTTGAATTGGGATACTCTAAAGAGCTATGTGTAGAACCTGTGAAGGTGCATGTTGTTGATAGGATCCTCTAAAGGTTCACCCTCTATGGTTGAGAGTTGATATGCACCAGATCCATATGCTACTGTAATGATGTAAGGACCAAGCCAATTTGATTCGAATTTGCCCTTCTTCTCTCTATCCTGTTGATTCTTAGGAGTTTCTCTGAGAACTAAGTCCCCTACCTCAAATGTGTGAGGCTTGACTTTGTGATTGTAGCTATGACTCATTCATTGTTGATAAGCCTTGAGATGATTAAAAGCAGTTTGTCTTCATTCATCCAATAGTTCAAGTTCTTGTAAGCGAGAGACCCTGTATTCTTCATCACTGATAATGTTTTTCAAAGAGACTCGTAAAGAGGGTAACTCGACCTCAATAGGAAAGATAGGTTTAGTGCCATAGACAAGTGAATAGGGTGTATCTCCTATAGGTGTGCGGGCACTTGTGCAGTAAGCCCAAAGTGCGGAATTAAGTTGTATATGCCAATTACGGCCAGCGTCGTCGACTGTCTTTTTTAAGATTTTAAGGATTGTTTTACTAGATGCCTCAGCTTGACTGTTGCCTTGGGGGTAATATGGTGTGGAGAAACAATGAGTAATATGGAAGTGATCACAGAGTTCACGAACATCCTAATTTTTGAAGGGACGCCCGTTATCAATGATAATGGAAACAGGAATACCGTATCGACAAATGATATAGTTGAGAATGAATGTAGCAATTTGTTTTCCAGTGACTTGCATGAGAGGCATGGCTTCGATCCATTTTGTGAATATTTTGTGGCAGTGATAATGAATTTATGACCATTGGAAGAAGGAGGGTGAATCTTGCCTATGAGATCGAGTCCCCACTGACAAAAAGGCCAAGGAGTCATAATCAATTGAAGTTCTTGTGTTGGTGCATGAATGAGATCTTCGTGAAGTTGACACTGCCTACATTTCTTGACAAACTAATATGAATCTTTTTCCATATTGGGCCAGTAATATCCAGTCCTGATGAGTTTTTTGGCTAAGGTAGAACCACCAGAATGTGGACCACATATCCCTTCATGTACTTCACGTAATGCAATCTAAGCTTCGTCACTTTCTAAATATCTAAGAAGAGTGCCATCTAGACCTTGATGGTATAGGATATTGGTTAAAATGATGTATCGAGAAGATTGGCGAATGAAAGTGCGACATTAATTATTGGATAGGTTAGGAGGTAGGGTACCGTCATGAAGGTATGTGTAAATGTGACCATACAACTAGGAATCAGGACCAACAACACATATCATCTCAGTAGGAATGATTTCATATGAACGAACCAAAAGGTTATCCACCAAGAACTCATAGCGGGTCTCATTTGGTGGTAAATTGATTAATGAAGCAATTGTAGCCATGGCATATGCAGATCGATTCTGCTCTCTTGGTATCTACTCAAAGTCTATCTTTGTGAAATGTTGTTTCAGGCCATCCACCATTCTTTTTTAAGGCATTAATTTCTCATCCTTTGTTTGGTAATCATCAGTTTCTTGATGAATTACAAGTTGAGAGTCCCCAAAAACCTGAAGTTCTTGGATTTTCCATTGAACTGCAATCCATAATCCTATTGTTAATGCCTCATATTCCGCTATGTTATTAGTGCAAGGAAATGATAAGTGGCATGATTTTGGTATGGAATCCCCCTGAGGAGTTATGAAGAGGATGCTAGCTCCTGCCCCATGCTGTGTGTATGAGCCATCAAAGTATAGTTGCCAAGGCTTCACGTGTGACATTGTTAAAATGGATTCATCTAGAAATTTTGAAGTTAGAGGAACATCATCTATCATGGGAGCATCCACTAAATGATATGTGATAGCTTGTCCTTTTATTGCTTTTCTATCCACATACTCAATGTCGAATTCAACCAGGAGCATCACCCATTTGGCTAGTGGCCCAGTAAGTGTTGCTTTATTGAGAAGGTATTTCAATGGATCGATCCTTGCAACCAACTTAGTCTTATGAGTTAGCATGTAATGTCATAATTTCTGCAAAGCAAAGACCACAGTGAGACATGCACGCTCAATTGGTGTATAATTTAGCTCATATCCCACTAATGTGTGACTAATGTAATAGGCTGCCGTTTCTTTGCCTTCAGTAACCTGTTGTGCTAAGAGTGCCCCTAGTGCTGTTGAAGTAGCTAATATGTATAGTAGTAGAGGCTGATCTAGAATTGGTAGCATCAAAATTGGCGAATTCATAAGATAATTTGTGAGTGTCTAGAAAGCTTGTTGACAATTATCATCCCATTTGAATTTGATGTTTTTATGTAGCAAGTGCTGAAAAGGATTACACTTATCTGCAAGTTGTGCTCTTCGTATGGATTGAAGTCTCCCTTGCAAAGATCGAAGTTGACTGATATTTCTTGGTGGTTGCATCTCTAGGATGGCCTTGACTTTTGCTAGATCTACTTCGATTCCTCTCTTTGAGACAATGAATCCTAGGAGCTTCCTAGAAGTTACTCCAAAGACACATTTCTTGGGGTTTAATCTTACTTTATATTTTTCCAACTAATCAAAGATGACCAAAAGTATGTCCAAATGTGTATCTCTATCTATTGATTTTCCCAAGAGGTCATCAACATAATCTTCCATAGTAACATGCATGAGATCATGAAAGATAGTAGTCATGGCTCTTTGATATGCAACACCTGCATTTTTTAGCCCAAAGGGCATGACATTCCAGCAGAAAGTTCCCCAAGGACAAGTGAATGTTGTTTTGTGCTGGTCTTCAGATGCAATTTTTATTTGATTGTAACCAGAGAATCCATCCATCAAGGATAACATCGCATGACCTGCTGTGAGATTGACAATCAAGTCAATGTTTGGTAACGGAAAATCATCCTTCGGACAAGCTTTGTTGATGTCTCTGAAATCTGTACATATTTTGATGCTACGATCTGGTTTACTGACAGGCACTAAGTTGGAGATCCATTTAGGATAATCAATTGGGCGTATGAATCCAACATCCAATAATTTTTCAAGTTCTGCTTTGACTAGTAATGCCACTTGTGGATGCATCTTTCTTAATTTTTGTTTCACTGGTTTTGCCCCCGGTTTAATTATCAGATGGTGCATTACCAAATCTCGATCCAATCCAGGCATATCAGTGTATGACCATGCAAAATTGATTTGTCATTCCATGAAGAAACTTATGAATTTTGACCTTTCTGACTCTGTCAAAGATTGAGCCAGGAATATGTTGTGTGGAACTTCTTCTATACCAATGTTTCTTTTGATAGTCTCCTCTACCAACATGGATGACTTTTCTTCATATGATGCTGGGAGAATGTAGAGCCTTCCATCTTCAGGTGCCTCGGAGAGGTTTTTGCCCTTAGATACGTCCTTTCTTTTTACTTTTTTGGGGTCAGATAGCGCCACAATGTGGTTTTCACTATAAGACCCTTGATTTGTTTTTATGTTTATATTTTTGCAACTAGAAGGCCTAACACCCTCACCGAAATATGCCACACTATTGAGTTCTATAGTGTATCCTGCTTTATGGTCCCCAGGGGGAAGATCATCTCATATGCCAAGATAGTCAATAAAAGCTTCATCATTTTGGAATGTGTCAAACTGTGCAGGTCCTTCGTGGTCCTAGTCAATAAGTTGGTGGTGAACAAGGGGAAGGCCTTTGATGTCCTCAAAGTTAGCAGGGTTAAGAGTGAGGATGTAGTTATATTCAAGTATGTCGAGGTAGTTATTGAGGTCATCATTGGCACTCTCTTCATCAATCTCGATTGTGAATGAATCTAGATTATCATCACTAGTAGCACATTCTGGGATAGGTGTTCTCATTCTATGTGATTTCAACCTAGAACCTAGAGGCAGGAGTTGTATGGGATCCTCTGGGGTTGTTTCTTGACCAACTTTGAATTTCCTATTAAATTCCTCTTCTTCTGTTGGTTCACTTGGTTCTCTAAATGTCTCAATGAGCTCATAGTCACTAGAGGATTTGTCTGAACCCCATTCCCATTCAGTGGAGTCTGTGGAATAGTGATTTTCTTGTTGAATTTTGGCAACTTTGATTTGTAATGCTTCTTCTGTCTTTTGAGTATGAACCTTGGAAGTCATGAAACCAAGTCCTTTGGAACGTTCCTTTTTGAATGTCAATTCAGATTGTAAAGGTTCAATGATACCTTCCTTTCTTAACCCAAGAGGACTTTTGCCATCATACCCAATTTTTTGTAGAAACTTGAACCCTTTGCCATACTTCTCACATGGTAAACTGATGTGATCTTGCGTATCATTTTCAAGGTCTTTGTAAAGCATTTTGTATAAGTCTTCTTCTTCTAGTTCACCCCATTTTTGGAAGATTGTAGGATCCCATTCAAGTGTAATGATAGATACCCGCTTAGTAGGATGTGGTCATCCATATTATTTTGGTGAATTCATGACTTGTTGTAAGTACATGGTCTAATTCAAAGTGTATTCACCCATGCCCTTGTCCTAGAATTTCCCTTTAAGCTCACCTTGTTTTGATGTCGAAGGTTTTAATGATTCAGGATCAATGTACGCAAAAGAAGGAACAACTTCGCGATTACTTGGAATGATCGTCTCAGTTTTCGATCTCAAGTTATTGCAATATATGAATGGATTAGGATCACCATTAACTGTTATTTCAACTCCATTGTGGGGAAACTTAATGCATTGGTGATATGTAGATGGGACTTCCCTCATTTCATGAATCCAAGGACGTCCTAGCAATATGTTGTATGTGAGCTCCAGGTCTAGGACTTGACAAACCACATCCTTTGTAACTGGCCCAACTCTGAGAGGTAAGGTGACTGTGCCTTTGGATGAACGTTCTTCATCATCATATGCCTTGATGGTAATTTTGTTTGTAGCATTCATAGCTTTATCAGAATATCCCAATTGTTTAATAGTGCTCAATGTACAGATATTTAGACCTGCTCCTCCATTTATCGGGACTTGTTTTATGCGGTGTTTGTGTATTAAGGCTTCAATGTGTAAGGGTGCATTATGCAGCTAACTTATGGAGGCGTCATCAGCTTCTGTGAATGTAAGGGACTGTGGAATGGAAAGGTATCCCACCATGGCTTGAAACTGGTCCACGTTCAGATTAGTAGGAACAGCAGTTTCTCTCAAGATTTTGTCAAGAATGGATTTATGTGTGGGGGATATGCGTAGGAGCTCAAGAATGGAGATGAGCGTGGGTGTCTTCCCTAACTGTTCTACAAGATCATACTCAAGTTTGGTGGATGAGGAAGTGGTTTTTTTTGTTGGAGCACCTTACAAAGTGAATTTACCTCAATGGGTTGTAACATGACATTCAAAGGTAGGTTTGAAAGAAGATCCAACATCTTTTAGGACAATCTTGGGTCTCTAGGTAGAATTCTCAGGTGTTTTGTCCTTGATGATAATGGTAGAGACATAATTGTCCATCGAGATGTGATTGATAGTTGAATCATAGTTATAGGACACTCTGGTATAGTTGGTCTGATCATCTATGGCTTTAGCTTTTCCCTTGTCATGTTTTGGGAATGGTTCCTTAAACATATCATGTTCTTGATTGGCTGAGTGTCCTCCAATTTCAATGTCACCTCTATCAATGAGATCTTGTATGATGTTCTTCAATCGATGGAAATTTCTTGTCTTATGACCCTTGCTCTTATGAAATTCACAATATTCATCATCATTCCACCAATTTGGTTTCACCTTTGGCTCATATGGAGGAAAATCTGGAATAGTGATTACCTTGTTTGCCACTAGCTTTTTGAAAACTGACTCAAGTGGTTCTCCCAATGGAGTGTACTTCCTTCATGATTTGGAAGTTGTTTGAGTATTCACCTGATTATTTGTAGAGTTTGATCTAGAAAAAATGATTTTGAGTCATACTGAATTGGCGTCAACAACACCATCATAGACTGTGTTCTTGTTTCTATTCCAAAATATTGGCTTATCTTTTCCTTTAAAGTCATCTTTGTTTTCCTTTAATATCTTAATGACTCCTTGTTCAATTAGGACCTTTTCTATCGCTAATCCTTTTTCGATGACGTCCTTGAAGGTAGACAAACAAGCTTTCCTTAGATCATAGCCAATGTCTTTGTTAACATTTTGGGTGAACATCTCTACCATTTGTTTTTGTGGAATTTCACAAGAGCATCTGCTGGCTAGATTTCTCCATCTTTGTAAAAATGATGAAAAAGATTCTCCATCCCTTTGCTTGGTGTTGCACAAAGTAGTGACTGATATGTCTATCTCTATGTTGTAAGAGAAATGTTGAATAAATGTCTCTGCTAAGTCACCCCATGACTTAATACCAGGTGGAAGTTGGGAGAACCATTCCATAGCTTGATCACCTAAGCTTTGTGGGAATAATCTCATCAAATATGTCTTTTCTGAAGCTACCTCAATGCAAGCTATGCAAAACTGTCTTATGTGTGCCTTAGGATCCCCTTTTCCTCTATACTTATCAAACTTAGGCATCACAAAGTGTGTAGGAAAAGGAGGCATTGGAATGCTCTTGTCAAATGGATAAGGACATATGTCTCTCATTGTGTATGTTGGCTTTGGTGTATTTATGTCCTCCATTTTCTTTTGTAAGTCCCTAATCTATTGTTCCAAATTGCTCTTAGGTGGAGATCGACTTCTTGGACCATACCCCATGCTTGAGGCACCAATTGGAGGAGCATGTTGCATATATGGATGATATTGATCATACACATGTTCATATGGAGGAGGTCTATAGTGTTGTTGCATATATGGACCACTTGGTATAAAGTCATGTTGAGGAACAGAATATCTGCTTTGTCCATGTATACCATACTCTATAGGCATGTCATGAGTTTGTTCTAGTGTGTTGCCCCCAAATTTGATGCAAGGTTTCCTTGTGTCCAAATTTTGAGCATGCCTTTGGATATCCAATTTCTTTGGTGGTTTATCCTTAGCATTGGTATGTGATTGAGTATATTTTTCTGCATAAGACTTCCATAATGGTCTGCAAAGGTGAGTATCATATGCTTGACCATGTGTGTATGGGACCTCTAGTTTTTGAAACAAAGATGATGGTGATTCAGGTACCATATGTGGTCCTCTATTGCCTCCACTATTAGGCCTCCTTTGATCCATGTTGGAGTGAGTTTGTTGCAAAGGTCAATTTTCCATTATTTGAGACATGTCAAAATCATGAGGTATCTTGGCTCCACTTTGTGCCATCACTTTTAGAAAGTATTGTCTATCTCTCCTCATTATTTCCTCAACCAATCGATTAAAATGAGGATTCATAATGGTGTCTTCCACTTCTACTGAATGTACCGAAAAGTTGTCCATATTGTCATTGTGTGTATCATTGTTGTTTGTAGTGTCCATGTTCTCAACATTTGGAATGTTTTTATAGGCATCCATGTTAGGTAATGTAGTATGATCAGAATTGAAAAAGATATCATTGTCATACTCATAGGAACTCATGTTTGCGGACTCTTGAGCCTCTTTAGTTTCTCTCCTAGATTTTTTGGAACGAGTTTCAACCATGAACTAGGTATTAACCAAGATGTGTGAGACTAGACGAAAATGGAAAGAGTATGAAAGACTAAGAGTTGGATGGAATGTAAATGAATCTGAGGTGTACTTTCAATTTCCAAAGTGTAAGACCAAGTATGTATGTAGTAGAGTAGGTGTGGCTTCCAAAGAGAGGATAGTTTCTCTTGATGAGGTAAGTTGACCTTGACTCTAAGTAAGACCAAATGAGACCCAAAGGTGATTGACCTTGATGAGGGACCACTTAGCAAAATGTTGTTGTATGTAGTGTGTTGACAAAGTGTGATGAGGACAAGCAAGTGACCTTTTGACTCAAGTTTAGACAAATGTGAATGTAATGTAAGGTGTAAAGCAATGATGGACTTTGTGAGACCCAAAGACAAGTTGAATGCTAGATGAAAACCTAGAGAAATAACCTAGGAAGCTCAAGAATTCCGAAACTGACTGTGTTTGTTTACTGGACTATAAAAGTTTTTCAATTCTGAACACAGGCATGCCTGTATAATACACAGACGCGATTTCCTGACACAAACATGGTTCTATTTAACATAGATGTGAGTCTAAGATTTTGTAAATGCAATGTTGATTCTAAGAACACAAACGCGGTTAGACGACACAGACACTATTATGTCAGACATAGACGCGTTTCTGCAAAATTTGTGCAATTTTTCCCAGTCTATGAAGTTGCTTTGTTGTGACCAAATCTGAATGTTTGACTATTTTTTTTCATGACAAGATGACACAGTGTTGATGAGGACTCAATGTTTGCAAGTGTCTAGACAAAAATGACTCAAAGAAAAGTGTGTTGTTTGATGTAAAATTGTTTTGCATACACTTGAAGACACAAAAGACACAATGTTTTGCTATTTGGTCTTGAATGTTTGAATGTTTAAAATAAGTCAAGCACAATTCTTATGGCTGGCCAAGATAATAGTTGTTGATCCCACATGGGGTTTTACCCCTAAGGCTATGCTATTCAGAGCAGATACTTAGATGCTTGACCCCACTGGCTCCACCCTCAGCACTCACTTCTTGAGGCAGCCAAGCATCAATCCCTAGAAAAACTCCTTGTGGCAAACTTTGTATCTCTACTAAGAACCATATGTGTGTGGGCCACTACCAGAGGTCCGACCTCCTACCCCAACAACTAGAAGGATTTGGGCTTCTAAAACAAAAAGGTGCTAGTAAGGGCATCCGCTCATGTGGCCATACATGTGGCACTTTCAGCTCTGTAAATATAGAAGGCTCCTAGCCGGTAGGGGTTACGCCCTACAAATGGTCAAATAAATTTGATCAAACAAGTTTATGGGGAGACATGGTGTCGTTATGAACTAATCAGCACATGTTATTCATGGTTTTCACCATGAATACAGTTATTTATAGTGGTTTGGAAGAAGATGGCTTTTCTTTTGCTACCACTTGGGTCGTTCTCTCCTCACTAGTAGTCCTAATGACCACACGAGGAGACAGACCCTCTAAAGATTAAACAAAAAGAGCCTATTGCTCAAGACACAAAAGACAATGATTCAATTTTAGTGCACCAATTGAAGTGTTTGCTAGTCTATGAAAATAAGGCACTCAATAAAAATCAAAAACTCTTGCCAAGGTCCTGCAACAAAGATTTGTTAGTGGTTTGGAATGTTTGAAATGATCACCCCTTCCTGCAAGCACACAAGTTAGGTAAATTTTAGATCCAAAAGACTTTGTGAAATGGGGGCCTTTGACAAAACAATTTTGCTTTCAAGACAAGCTGCACCAATTTTGTTAGCTAGATCTGAATATATTAGCTCAAAATAAACCAGATCTGAAAAATTGAATGACTAAAAACTTGAATTAATGAAAATCCAAAATGCAAAATAACTGCACACAAACATGGTTACCATAAACAAAAACGTGACTTCTGGACTCAAACGCGCCTGAAAATCCCACAGACGCGGTTCGGGAATGCAGACGCGGCTTCTAGACGCAGACGCGCCTAAAAATTCCACAGACGCGATTAGGGAACACATATGCGATTTCTGGAATCTGCAAAAAAAATAAAACTGTTGAGGGTGCAGACACGATCCCAGATGTCGCAGACGTGGTAGAAAACCAAAAATGAAATCCGAAAGTGCTCAGATGTGAAAATACCAAAATACACTCGAAAATGTCAGATCTACAACTTCAAAACACCAAATCTGCAACAAGGATGTTAAATTCAAAAGGGACAAGAGTCCCACGGGGCATGCCAAAATGTTTACGGTGAAAATGGATAACAATAATGATGAAAGACTAAATGAATTCAACCACAAAATGTTAGCCTAACAACAACAAAGATCCACCATAACATATGAAGATTACCTAAGACAATGCAAATCAAATGAAATCACAAAGATTATACCATCACATGTCCAATAGGGTTTGGATCTCCATTCTTCCTATCTCCATTGATCTTGCTTGATATATTTGCTCTCAGATTTTATGTGCACAAGAGCTCAACAAAGAACAGAAATGTGGTTGCAAGTAGGATCACATATGAAAATTCAAAAGCGTAGTGTAGTCAAGTGGTCAAATGAATAAGAAATAAGGCTAGAAGAGGATAAATGAATTAATTAAATAAATAAAGATTTATTTAATTAATAGAAGAATTAGGCTAAAGATAATTAAATAAATAAAATATTTATTTAATTAGACATGACAATTTTAGGTGTCTACAGTTACCATTCAATTTATCGGATCTAGGCTTATCATTTAGGAAATAAGGAAAATTATTGTAAGTCTTGCTTCTACACACATTTGTAGTATGTCCTTCTTTAAGATAGTTAAAGCAAATAGGTTTAAACTTTTGCTTACCTTTATCCTTTGATGTCGGTTGTTTCTTTGATGCTCCACACTTGTACCAGAGGTCTCACCTTCCTCATGACCAGAATAACCAAGTCCATCAGTATTCTTGATAGGTTTGGTAGATTCATGCTTTTTCTCTAGCTTGACAGTACTCTTGTTGAACTTAGCAAGTATTTCCTTTGACTCAGAGAGTTCTTTGGAAATATCAGCATTTGTTTCCATCAGGTTTTCATTCTCAGAGATGGCATTGTTTAGTTCTCCTTGCATGTCTTCCTTTTCCACTTTGCTCGCATGGAGTTGAGTAGTTAGGGCATTGATCTCTTGCTTCAGCTTGGAGTTTTCATGATCCTTGTCTTTGACCAGATCTTCAGCTTTCCTCTGGTTCTCAAGCTCTTGGCACATTCGGATAGTCAGTCCTTCCAATTCTTTTCTCAGATTGGAATTGGATTCATTCAACTTTTCTACTTCTTGAATCAGGGCTTCCATGTCTACTTCATCAAAAGAACTATTTTTAGATAACTCCATCAACTTTTCAGCATGCTCTCTCCTTTTTGCTTCAGAGGCCTTATATTTGACCATAAGATCATCATAGGCTTTCTCAGACTGAGTGAGCTGATGAGTAAGTTCCCTCAATATGTATTCCCCCATATCTCTTTCCAAGTGGTTAAACTTATAGAAAGGTTGGCTCTAATACCAATTGATGAATACTAAGAGGGGGGGGGGGGGTGAATTAGTATGCCAAAAATCTTTGCACTTAAACACTTTGCTAGACTAACAGTAAACCAGTAAAATAGTTTAATAGACAAATCAATTAGCACACATGCAAACCAAATAGAAAATAATGCATTCATCCATAGAAGCACAAACACCATAACACAAGAGATTTTGACGTGGAAACCCAAATGGGAAAAACCACGGTGAGATGGAACTCACAAGTAACTATCTGCAGAATAGGAACCAGACTGGTTAAGGTCAGACCAGTTAAGGTCTTACAATGTTCTTTACTTGGTAAGTGAACAAGTTTGGGTTGAATTTCTATTGGCAATTGACACTTATTGGATTCATTTTGTTGTCATTGATGGCAACAAGATCAGATGGAAGTCGTATACTGGCAGATATTGACTTTGGAGCATTCAGGTCTACACTGGCACCGGCATTGACATCAATACTTCATTGGAAGCCGACATCAAGGAGGGTTTACTTATTAAATCATTTTGTAATTATTGTCGAGGCCGACATTGAATATCTTTTGTAAATGTATTGTAAGCTGACATAAGGCATATTATTTGTAATGGGTATATAGGTCAGTCTGCTAGGTTATTTTGAATAATATAAAATGTGTGGATATAGGAGAATATAGTAGAACTGTATAATGTGAAATATATGTATGAAGATCATTTTGTATGTAAATTTTATATCATGCAATGATCTATAGATAGCTTGGAAAAGCATTCTTGGAGGAGAAGAGATACCAGTAGTAGTTCAGGGTTTATGAACCGATACAGAGAAGAGACAAAACCAAAACTCTATTTGGCATAGCAAATGCATTCTTGAGTTCATTTTCAGTAATCTACTTTAGCAAAAAGCTTGTAGTCAGTGAGGTTGTTTAGTGATGAGCAGTATGCTCTAGGAAGTGTGCCTTCCTACATGTGTAGGCGCCTATTATATGTAATATATTTTCATATGGCCAATGAACTAATATTGTGGGTCACAAATCCCACCGTGGTTTTTCCTCTTTGAGGTTTTCCATGTATAAATTTTGTGTGTTATGGTGTTCATTTATGTGGATGGTTTACTTGCTTCTTGTTATATGTCTATTTGTTTGCCGATTTATATGTGTATGGTATAAAAGGATAAAAATTGTTCATACCGGTAGAGCGTTGATCACCCCCCCCCCCTCTCAGTGTTCTTGGATCTCAACAATTGGTATCAGAGATTGGTACCTTGGAAGAAGTTTAACAACTTGAGGAAGATCCTGAAACCAAAATATTTGAACATGGCTATGGAGAAGCAACTTGAGATGGCTCTTGAGGATTATGATGCTGAAAGGATGAAGAACTTGAAATTGCAAGAAGAATTGAATTCTGCAAATGAATTCATTCTTATCCTTCAAGAAAGAATATCATCTTCTCAAGCCAAGAGAAAATAACTTTTGCAAAAACTGGATGATGAGGAGAAGAATGATCTTAAGGAACAATGTCAAAAATTAAGTCAAGCAAACATGCTCATGAAGAATGAAATGCAATATCTAACTATGATTTTATCAAAAGATATTGAGGACAAAAAGAAGAAGGAAGATAATATTGTTATATCTCTGAAGAAAAAATTTGATGAATGTGGCAGATTGACTCATGAGAATAATTTGTTGAGAACTGATTTGGCACACTCCCAGAACAATGAACAAGAACTTGAAAGACAAATAACTACTCTGAGAGATGATCTGACTACAAGAAGTTGTTGGCATTATGTGAACCAGTATGAGGACATAATGACATTGTATGTTGTCATTGATGTCAATATGTTGAAGAGGTGAGAACCGGCATATGTGAGAACCGGTATAACATTGTGAACCGACATTTGTGCCAAAGTGAAGTGGTGTGTTTGTTCAAGGTGAACCGACATATGGTTATGGGAACCAGCACATGGAAGAGTTGTATGACTACCGGTTGGTGGTCTCAACTTCATGGTTTTCTGTTGAAGTGCTTCAAGCTTGTGTGGCTCAACCAGTGACTGTGTGTGATGAGTTAGCATGATAACGAAGAATAGATCATGTTGCCATGTAAACCTTGTGTGCGTGAAGGATCTTGCAAGAAGGAGATTGTTCCTATCTACCTCGAGAATGTGTGAAGTCTATAAACAATGATAACGTGTGATGGGTTATCAGCCACCATGAAATCGGTGGAAAATGAATGATGGAGAATGTCTTGAGATTGGATCAAGAATGTTGCATTTAATGCAGTATGCTCAACGGTCAGGATTGAACCATTTAAATTCCTCAACCTAACAGGTTTAGGGTTTAGGGTTTATGCTACCAACCTATCTATTTTCCTATAAGGTCGATGTTGTGATTCTTTCTGAGGTTGTTGGCAAAAGCTATGTGTGTGTATCCAAGAGAAGAGATACGTGATTCTTGCAAGACCAAAGGAGAGAAGTGATACCTGCAAAATGTAAGTGTAGAAGGTGAAGAGGAGCTTAAGCGGATCTGCATTTGCATTGAGTGTTGTTACTAGATCATTGTAATACTTGTTGATCTCTAACCACTTCAACAGTTGAGAAATCCCTTAACAGGATAGCTTTAACCGGCTTGCTGTAAATCCTTTAACAGGGTGACTCAAAACCATTGAGTTCTTGAAATCCTCTAACAAGGTAACCTTTAACAGGGTTTAACCCTTAACCAGTTATTCCAGCCATCCCTTAACTGAGTGATCTCTAACAAGATCGGTTCCTAACAAAACCTAGTGTATCAGTCTTTAACCGGACAAGGTTCCTAATAGAGTGGACTTCTAAAGAGTTCAAAAAAAAGCTTGTGGGTATTCATCCCCACCGTGGTTTTTCGCAATTGGGTTTCCACATGAAAAATATGTGTGTCATGTGTGATGTCTTCTTCATGTGATGCTATGTTGTTTTCTTTCAAGCGGTGAATCATGTTGATCTAGTTGCTTATATGTATATCTATGATGGTAGATTACCTGTTCATGCATTAGGGTGAAATGGAAATGAAGTGTTAGATTATATGAGAAGATAAGTGTCAACTAGTTTATGCTTGTCTCAGTTATTCTGGGTTTTGCCAGTTGTACTTTGTTTAAGGACCGGTATTACTGTTTGTCTATCAGTGCACATTGTCTACTGACAAACCGGTTTAAGATTGTGTTTTTCTCTATACTGATTCACCCCCCCCATCTTAGTACCGGTTTGGTACTATTCTTTCATCATTGAGTTATCACAAGTGAGTATAAAGAAAAGTTTAGGATCAGTGCTGAATAGTTGGATGACTTATTGAAAAGACAAAGACAGATTGATGATTCTAGAGGAGTTGGATTTGTACAAGGTGAAAGCTCTGGTACTGCAAATGAAGATCAAACAATTGGTATGCAAAACTCATCAGAACAGAGGAAACCAGTAAGGGAATCTAATGCTTATAAATTTAATGGTAGATGTTTTGTTTGCAACAAATTTGGGCATATGGCTAAACAATGTAGAAATAAAGAAAATCAAAACTACAATTTTGTTCCCAGTCAATGCACAAATTGCAAGAAATATGGTCATAGATCAGAAGATTGCAGAATGAATGTTAAATGTCATGCATGTGGAAAGTTTGGACATTTTGCTAATCATTGTAGGTCAAGAAATGATACCAGATATGTCAAAGCAATTTAGAAGAACAATGTTACATGTTATGCATGCAACAAAATAGTTCATATTGCTAAGTATTGCAGAAGCAAGACTCAACTGGTTAATAATGATAAAGATAATAAGAAAGGAAAGAACAAGGTAGATGAAATACAACAAGATCACACCAAGAGATGGGTTAGAAAATATGAAGAACCAAGTGGAGATGGATCTAAACTAGTAACTCCACTGGTAGAGCAGGGTATTCCTCCACCGATATGAAATTCCACCAGTAACTGAGGCATAATCTTTAGGGGTTGGAAAAGTCATTGCTAAATTTTGCATATTACCTCGGAAGAGATCTAAGGAGATCTGGAGAGTTTTGTCCATCGTCGATGAAGGTTCACCCAACACATGACTATGAAACTGACATCTATAGGGTTGTTGGCGAAGCATTTATTACAAAAAATTAGGATTTTATTTTTTGATAAAAGGGAGTAAGTGAAATCATTTTCACTCACCAAGCATTCAAGCATTCAGAGTGAAGAAAAGGTGAGTTAAGAGTGAGCCAAATCATTTTGAAAGGATTTCGAGCAGTTATCTAAAGCACTTCGACGTTCAATTTCAAGTATTTTTTGAAATGGCATCTGGATCTTCGGCTCCTACTTTCATTGCAAATCCCACCATTGTCGAAGTCAAGGATAGGTTAAGGCTAGTATTTAAGGAGGTTCCCAAAATTGCTAAAAAGGAAGATTGCGGGAATATTTTCTAGGGTTTCGGACAATGTAATGTATGTTGAAGATGTGAGGGCATACATTCACTGCACTCTAGAGGATTTAGGCACATAGGACATCAAATGCATGTATCAATCTATGATACTGAGAGACTCCAAAACCATCAAACTAGAATACAAAGCAATTGAGGATCTAGGGTTAACCAGTATTCTGTACATACTAGAATTCAAAGATGAGGTTATTAGATATGTCCTGAGTAGGGTTCACAATAAATTTATTTGGCTAGATAGGCCTTACATGATCACGAAGGAGGCTATTCAAGCAGTCACCAGCTTACCCAAAGTTGGACAAGAACCTGGCAAGAAAATTTCCAACAATGAGGTTGAAAAACTCACTGGTGCAACGTCTGATAGCATATCACTGAGGATAAGAACAATCACCAACACTAATGTCAAATTTTCAAGCATGATAATAGGTTACAAGGTAACTCAATCCAACTGATTGAATTTTGTTTCTAGTTCATGCATTCATATTGCATATCATATGCTAAGTAATAATGTAAAGTATGATTTATGTGAATGGATGAGGAGTGAATTGATGTTGAACCTTGGTATGATCAAAGGAATCAAGAAAGGCACTTTTAGATATGGAAATTTGATTGTTTGTTTAATGCTTTACTTCCTAAATGAGCTACCCAGTTTAGGGAAGAAGCATTGGACTCATGACATATCGATAGGTATGCAAATCAAGTAAGAAATCACTGGTCTTGGTACCATCATAGATGAGAAACTTTTGGGGTATTTCAAGACATTCCAAAAAAACATGAGGCAAAGGGAGAGAATATCAAAGAACATTGTGGAGAAGTATTCCACTGATATCTGTTCTATGATAAAAATTGTTGAAACTCTTATGGAAACAGTTGAACCAAGGACAATATGGGTGATAGAGCTTGGATATGAGGTGGATGGTAGAATTTTTTAACTCTATGCAAAAATGTTGTTAGATGCCCCATTAGATGATAAAAAAGAGAATTTTGGTACAATAGGAGAGAAGGATATTGAAGTGAAAACTTGTTTTAATAGGAGGAGAAGAGAGAAGAAAATAGAAAAGATATTTGCATATGTACAAGATGTAATTTATAAGATAGACACTCAACTGGGTTCAGGATCCAAATAGGTAGCTAAACCAACAGAGGTTGGTACTGCAGAAGTGAAGAAACCACAAGTTCACATTTCCCATGTCACTTCTTATTCTAATTCCGAGGATAATGAACCTCTGGATTTTAGAAGGGTACAAAGGAAGAATGTGGTACAAGCACCGGTAGAGCAGAAGAAGGTAGAGCCTAGGAGGAGACTTGTTAGAAAGACAACTAAGCCTACTGCACCTCCACCACCGGCAAGGAAGCCTATGCAAAAGAGGAAACCAGACACACTGGAAACCACAAGCAAAAAGAAGAAGGGTGATGATACTGAAACCAGTAAGACCACAATGACCTGTGCTGAGCTTATTGATGAAATTACAAAAGATGGAATATTAAAAAATGTATCAAAGAATTATGAATATTTAGAAGAGAATAAGAAAAATGAGTTAGAAGAGGCTATTTTGTTGTATATAATTTATAAGAAAGCCTTAGTTGAAATTTTGAAGGAGATAACTTTATCCTTGTATAATAAACTTGAGGCTAGAAGACTTGACGTTGTCAAGAGAGATAGGGAGATTAAGGAAGTAGCACTTTTGGAAATGTCTGGTGTTGTAAATAATGAAGAAATGAAAAGATGCATAGATACTACAAATAGGACAGTTTTCAATAGTAAATCCTAGCAGTAACTATAGATATTCAGACACAACTGGCAGTTAAGGAGAGTATACAGTCTGTACTGGCACAGACCTTTTTTGAGCAAGGCAATGTAAAGGACACAGTAAATACTGTAGATAATACTCCACCAATAGTAACTATTACTACACCAAGTGGCAAAGCCACCAGTGCAAAAGAGGTTGAGATGGACAAGGTAAAAGCCACTGAGTCCATACCAACAGTTAAAATTGATTCCCCAACAAAGGTTTTGGCAATTTACACTTCTTAGGTTGAGAAGAAATTAGTCTCTGAGTTGAGTCCAACTGAATTGATGATGATGGCTACTAAGAAATTACTGAAGGAAGGTACTAGATATAAAGGAATAATTGATCAATTGATCATAGTGTTGCATAGATTAATACCTAACTGTCAGATTGAAGATGGAGGAAGCCCTTCTAGCAAGCTCAAGACTCTAACAGAGCATATCTCCAACAATTTTCAACCTCTGAGGCAGATTGTAGACCGAAAAGATTTGGATAAATTCACAGCAACTAAAAGAATAGCTTTTGATCAAATTATAGAAACAAAGAAGAAGAAAACTGAGGACAAACTTATTCCTATTGAGGTTTGTTTAAAACAATGTACACATATCTATAGAGTGTGTTGTAACATAGAAATTCTTACGGCTAATGTAGATAGCAGATTAAAGGAGTTATATGATAAGATAGCTAAAATTGCTAATTCTTTTGATGGATTTACTACACTGACCACATTTGGTGATGGAAAAATTTTGTCCTTGGAGAACCAAATTTTTGCTTTTGAGAAGGAGAGAGATAAAATCATGCGAAGAGCAAGAATTCTAGGTGTTCATAAGAGAGCGTGCATGGACATGATAGTTAAATCCACACCGGAAGATGTCTAAGAGAAGGAAACACATGCCCACTTACTAAGTGGACTAGCAGTCATTTCTGATACTTTCAAAACTAGTTGGGATACATATCTTCAGTTATTGCAAAAGGCATACCCAAAAATCTTGAAGATAATTAAGCTCCATTGAAACTAATAGTATTCATTTATTCTTTTGTTCTGAAATTCTTTCAATTCTTTCACCGGTCTTTGGCATTAATGTAAAAGGGGGAGTATGCATATATGTAAAAAATATCAGAGAATGCTAGATAAAAAACACATGGGAAGGATATTAGGATATCAGATGGAATGTATTGCTCAGGGGGGGCATACTGACAGGGAATCCATTTTTCACATGAGTGTTGCCATCAATGCCAAAGGGAGAGATTGTTAGCAATTAACACTCATTGGATTCATTTTGTTGTCATTGATGGTAACAAGATCATATGGAAGGCACATACCAACACTAGGAGGCATATATCGGCAGACACCGGCACCAGCACCGGCATCAATATTTCATTGGAAGCCGACATCAAGGAGGGTTTACTTAATAAATCATTTTGTAATTATTGTCGAGGCCAACATTGAATATCTTTTCTAAATGTATTGTAAGATGACATAAGGCATATTATTTGTAATGGGTATATAGGTCAGTCTGCTAGGTTATTTTGAATATTATAAAATGTGTGGATATAGGAGAATATAGCAGAACTGTATAATGCAAAATATATGTATGAAGCTCATTTTGTATGTGAATGTTATATCATCCAATGATCTATAGATATCTTGGAAAAGCATTCTTGGAGGAGAAGAGATACCGGTAGTATTTAAGGGTTTATGAACCAGTACAGAGCAGAGCCAAAATCAGAACTCTATTTGCCATAGCAGATGCATTCTTGAGTTCATTTTCAGTAATTTACTTTAGCAAAAAGCTTGTAGTCAGTGAGGATCTTTAGTGACAAGAAATATGCTCTAGGCAGTGTGCCTTCCTACATGTGCAGGCCCCTATTATATGTAACATCTTTTCATATGGCCAGTGAAATGATATTGTGGGTCACAAATCCCACAGTGGTTTTTCCTCTTTGAGGTTTTCCACATATAAATTCTATGTGTTATGGTGTTCATTTATGTGGATGGTTTATTTTCTTCTTGCTAAATGTTTATTTGTTTATCGGTTTATATGTGTATAGTTTAAAAGGATAAAACTATTCATACCAGCAGAACACTGATTCACCCCCCCGCCCCCCCCCCCCCCCCCTCTCAGTGTTCTTGGATCCCAATAATTTCAAATAGGTGAATATAGAGACAAGATCTTGTGTGATGTTTCAGAGATGGATGCTTGTCATTTACTCCTTGGAAGACCATGGCAATATGATGTAGACTCAAGACATGATGGGAGGAAAAAAATCTAGAAGTTAACTAAAAATGGTGTGCAATACACTATGACTCCACTACCAGATGATGGTAGGGATAGTCACATTGTGACTAGTGTCATGTTAGTAGGTAAATAGGAGTTTATGTAGATAATCAGAGAGAAGGGTACCCCATGCTTTGCCATAGTGGTGAAGCCAAGAGAAGTGAGAAAGAAAATGGAAGACAAGGTGCAAGAAAGGATTGCAGGTCCTAGGGAAGTGAAGGAGTTGTTGGAAAGATACAAGGGCATAGTTGCAGGAAGAAAACTAGAGACCCTGCCACCTTTCAAAGATGTGAGTCACTATATTGACCTTATACCAAGCTCAACATTTCAGAACAAAGTAGCATATAAATTGACTCCTGATCAAAATGAAGAACTTTCAAGGCAAGTACATGAGTTGCTAGAAAAGGGATTAATAAGGAAGAGCATTAGCACTTGTGTTGTCGCTACAGTATTGGCCCCTAAGAAAGAAGGTACATGGAGATTATGTACGGACTCTAGATCCATAAATAAGATCACAATCAAGTATAGGTTCCCTATGCCTTGAATAGAGAACTTGATGTACTATCTAGCAGCAACCAAGTATGACTCTAAGGTGGATTTGAAGAGCAGTTACCATCAAATCAGGATAAGAGAGGGAGGTGAGTGGAAGACAACCTTCAAAATAAATGAAGGAATTTATGAATGGCTAGTTATTCCATTTGGCCTCTCAAATGCCCCTAGTACATTCATGAGACTCATGAATGAAGTATTGAAACCTTTTATCAATCATTTTTTTGTTGTGTACTTAGATGATATTGTGATTTTTAGCAAGGATAGGGATGAGCATCTAACACACTTTCATTTGGTATTGAAAAGGTTTAATGAAGAATAGTTGAAGATAAACTTGGAGAAGTGTGTCTTCTTGCAGGAAGAGTTCGTGTTTCTTGGTTTTCTAATCTCCAAGAGCAATCTCAAGATGGAACCATCCAAGATGGAAGAAATCCTCAATTGGCCTACACCTAGAAATGAAAGTGAGGTAAAGAGTTTTCATGGTCTTGCAAGCTTCTATAGGAAGTTTATTAATAATTTGAGTGGTGTATGTGCACCTATGATTGATACTATCAAGGGGGGTAGAAAATGTCAGTTTGTATGGACTAGTAAAGGTTTGAGTATTTGAAAAGGAGGGTAGTAGAACAACCTATATTGGTTTTACTTGATTTTCATAAGGTTTTCACCATAGAATGTGATGCAAGTAACAAGGCAGTTGGGGGAGTCTTGAGCCAAGAAGGTAGACTAGTAGCCTTCTTTAGTGAAAATTTGAATGAGGCTAAATAGAAGTACTCAACCTATGACTTAGAGATGTATGCAATGGTCCAATCCTTGAGAAAATGGAGGCATTATTTGTTGCCAAAGGAATTTGTAGTCTATACCGATAACCATGCTCTAAGTTTCTTGAATAGGCAGGACAAGTTGAATCACTGGCATATAAAGTGGATGGAATACCTTCAAGCATTCACTTTCACCATCAAGCACAAGAAAGGAGTAGGAAATAAGTTACTTGATGCCCTTAGTAGGAGGAACTTTATAGTAAAAGAGATTCAGTTGGAGAGTATAGGCATTAATTCCATGAAGGATATGTACCAAAGAGATGAGGATTTCCAAGAAGCATACCAAGTGTGTCAGTAAAATGGTGACAAGTACCACAATGAGTTGTCAGATTTTATTCTATAGGAAGGTCTACTTTTCAAGGGAAGTCAACTTTACAATCCTAAAGGTTCCATGAGGGAAAAAATTGTGAAAGAGAAGCATTGTGGGGGATTGGCAAGTCATTTTGGAATTGACAAGACCCTTGAGTTGGTTAAGAGATTCTATTTCTAGCCTAAGATGCAGATTGAGATCAAAAAGTATGTGGAAGGTTGTGTGATTTGTCAGAGGCCCAAGGGTAGCAATTTAAATGCAGGTTTGTATACTCCTTTTCCCATACCAAGAAAGCCATGGGACTCAGTCAGCATGGACTTTGTATTAGGACTTCCAAAGACTAAATAGGGTCATGATAGCATCTATGTAGTTGACAGATTTTCCAAAATGGCTCACTTTCTACCTTGTAAAACCACACATGATGCATCCCATATAGCAGGTATATTCTTCAAGGAGGTTGTAAGATTACATGGTTTGCCACTGTCAATTATCTCAGATAGGGATTCTAAGTTTCTTGGACATTTTTGGTGAACTCTTTGGAGAAAGTTGGGTACCAATTTGTCATTCACATCAGCCTATCATCCCCAATCTGATGGACAAACTGAGGTCATCAATAGGTCACTTGGAAACCTATTAAGGTGTTTGACTAAGGATCAAGGAAATACATGGGATTCAATACTTCCTCAAGGAGAATTTGCTTATAATGACTCAATGAATAGAAGCACTAGTCACAGTCCCTTTGAGATAGTGTATGGATCACACCCTAGAGCTGTATTGGAGTTGAGAGATGTAAAATATTTGGACAAGACAAGTACACAAGCAGAGGACTTTGCAGAAGTAATGAGGGATATCCATCAACAAGTCAAGGATAGGTTAGAACAAACCTTAGATAAGTACAAGCATGCAATAGATAAGAAAAGGAGAGATTTGTAGTTTAAAGATGGAGATATGGTGATGATTCATCTCAAGAAGGAGAGACTCCCTAACAAGAAATACACCAAGTTGATGATGAAGAAGATAGGCCCTTTCAAGATCATTAAAAAGTGTGGTAGAAATGCCTACAAGATTGATTTCCCACCGAACATTGGTCTCTCTAGCACTTTCAATATTTCAGATATCTATGCATATAAAGGTCCTGTTACTGATGTGTGTGATGCAGGTCCAAATGATTCCAGCGAGGCAAAGATGTTACAAGACCTACCTAAGAAGCCTAAGCTTATAGTTGAGCATGTACTTGATAGGAGGGTGAGTAAGAAAACAAGGAGGCATACTTATTATGAGTGTCTGGTCCAATGGAAGGACAAACCCTTAGAAGATGCAACCTAGATGACAGAGTAGGCTTTGGAGAAGATTGGATACAAGGTTCCAGATTTTCCAACTCAAGAGACTTGAGTTTTTTCTAATTGTGGGAGTATGGTGCATGGCACCTCTTGGTTTTAGATTTTTGTTGTTGTTTGTGTGTTGGTAGAAGGTCCTACACCCTAGAATGGTGTTTTGAATTAGTGTGGATCTTTGGAACCTATGAATGTAATAAAGAACCTCTTGTAAGGTCAGTTGGCTCTAGGTCATTTATAAACCTAGTGACCAAATTTAACCATGGGTTCATATAGGGTACGAGGTATGTTGTTAATTTGTCCCCTAAGTTATTTTAGGCTTAGGATTGGTCTACAAGTTCATTAGGGACTTTGGCATGTCAAAATTAAAAAGTTGTAAAAGTTGCTAAGAAACATTTCCCCACTGATTGGCAAAGAAGTTCCAATGGTCCTAACTAGTTGAAAATCATTTGTAGCTATTGAGGTAAGTCTTATTTTTTCCTTAGAGATCATCTGTGAGTTGGTTGGATGATGAATGTAAGAAGTTGGTGGTTTGAATAAACAAAAAACTCATATTTTGCCCATTTTCACTGGTTTTCCATACTATACGATCATCAATTGGTATGAATTTTTTAATTGGTTGGATTGTGGTGTGAGTGCAGGTTCGAATGCAAGTGGTCTGAGTCAAATTGGTGGATTTTGGAGCAAGTTGTAGGCAGTTTATCAAAAACTATCACTCAAGGACCTGATACATAGGGTTTCACCAAAAACATGACCCTAACCTGCAAATCATATTGAGGAATTCATCATCCCTTTGGTAAATTTAGGTTGAGGTTGTGTATATTGTGATTCCAAAGGGGTGGAAACTGGGAGTGAGTTTTGGGGTGGTTTCCACCATACCCTAGGTTAAACAAAACCATGTGTTTAGCCTAGCCTTGAGGAGGAATGAGAGAACAATCACCTAAGGAGAGTTTGGGAACTAGTCTAAGGGTGGTTTTGGTTAATTAGATACCTAAGGAACATGACCAAGGGTTGATTTAGATTTTGAAACCCCATTCTTAAGTAGTTTCTTTGGAAAATGGGCCTAATTAGGCCTATTAGGTCTGTCAACCCAGTAGGTGCTTAGGGGTGCTGGAGCAAGGTCATAACTCTATCTCTTGGAATTATATGTAAGTGCCAAAAGGGTACTCCAAAATGTAATTTTTTCCTAGGGTTATTTGAAGTAAATTTCAATTATTTGAGAAATATCGGTCAAATAGGGCTACAAGGAATAGGCCTAATTGGGGGTTCCTTGACTCGGGTGTAGGAGGAAGTCTTCAAACTTGGGTGAAAGACATAGGATGAGTGTCCTTGGTTTTAAAATATCCCTAACCCTCCTTAGAAAGTGTTGTGGTTGATTGAGTACATTAGTGTGTGTGTAGAACCCTAGTTGTGGGTTGAGATAAGCCTTGTCTAGGCTTAAAAGGGTGAATTGGGTCTTCTAACCTTCTTGTTGCCCACTCTGGATCACCAAGAAAAAAATCATCTTGTATTCCCAAGTAGTCTATGAAAGAATCATTTTTTTGAAATGTGTCTAGTTGTAAAGGTCCTTCGTGGTCCCAATCAATGAGTTGTGGGTGAACGAGGGGAAGGCCATCAATATTTTTAGTTGATGAGAGTAAGGGTAAAGACACAATTGTCTTCAGGAATATCAAGGTAATTGTCGAGGTCATCATTAGCACTCTCCTCATCTATCTCAATCATAAACGAATCCAAATTGGAATCACTAGGAGCACACTTAGCAATGGGAGTCTTCACTCTTTGTGATTTTGACCTAGAACCTAGAAACGAAGATTGTTTGGGATCCTCAAGAATTTTTCCTTTATTATCCTCTTTTTGAGTTGTAGACTCTGAAGTATTTTGACCAACCCTAAATTTTCTATTGAACTCTTCTTCCTTTGTAGTTTCACCTGGTTCTCTGAATTTTTTGGTGATCTCATAATCACTAGATGATTTGTCTGAACCCAATTCCCATTCATTGGAATCGGTGGAATAGCGATTCTCTTGTTGATCATTAGAGTCTATAATTTTCAATGATTCTTTAGATTTGTGTATACTTAACCTGAAAGGTATAAAACCAAGTCCTTTGGAGCGTTGATTCTTGAATGTCAATTCTAGTTGCAAAGGCTGAGTGATACCTTCTTTTCTTAAGCCAAGAGGGCTCTTACCGTCGTATCCAAATTTTTACAAAATATTGAACCCTTTTCCATACTTTTCACATGGTATCTTGATGTGATCTTGTGTATCTTCTTTAGGTTCTTTAGAAAGCATTTAATATAAGTTCTCTTCTTCCGTCTCACCCCATTTTTGGAATATAGTAGGATCCCATTTAGTGTAATGATAGATACCATTTTAGAAGGATGTGGTTATCCATATTCTTTTAGATAATCCATTACTTGTCTTACATACATAGTTTGATTTAGAGTGTACTCACTCATGCCTTTACCCTGATGTTTCCCCTTTAAGCTCACCTTGTTTTGATGTTGAAGGTTTTAGTGATTCTGTATCAACATATGCGGATGATGGAATTGTTTCTCTATTGATTGGTATTATTGTTTCCAATTTTGACTATAGATTATTGGAATATATGAACATATTCGGATCACCATTAACGATCACTTCAACTCCATTCTGTGGGAACTTGATACTGTAGCTAGGAATCTGGAAATCATCAAAGCATTATATCAAAGTACTAATCTAGCTCAATCAGGAAAGCTCAAATGCAATGATCTATCCTAAACACACTCAATAAAGACATGAAAATGAAACATTCAAAACTAAAGACTATGCAAACCAAATGTAGATCTAAATGCTTCCTTCATGCGGCTCCATTGTCCTTCTTTCTTCTCCAAATATCTTTGTTGTGGATCTCACCTACTAGTGCATGATCATGATATGAAAGCAAGTAGACAAGATGATTGCTCAAGAGTACTCAAAGCGTGATTGATTCAACAAAGTAATTCAAAACAAGCGATTATTAGATCGAGATTGAAGAAATTCATCCAATTTATAGACAAATTGGAGAAATGACAAGATTAGCATGAAATTGATATTAGAGGCAATTGATTTCAAAATGGGAAAAAAATGAGTGGAAAGAAGAAGGTTATGACACCTTCTATGTCATGAATTATGACATGTTGCCAATGCAAAGGTTAGAAGACTAGAGGCTTATGACATCTTGCTATGCCAAAAGTATGACGCATGAGAAATTCATGCTTCCACCGAAGCACAAAAATAGGGAGAACTAGAGAGAAATTAATTAGGTGGAAATTAGGAATTAGGAAAATTAGAAAATTAGGAAATTAGAAAATTAGAAATGATGAAATTAGGAATTTAGTGAATTAATTAATAATTTCTCATTTATTAATAATTCACAAAGAGGGAATTTTAGGAAAATTAGGTAAATTAATTAATAATTTGTCATTTATTAATTAATTCACAAAAAGAGGAATAATTAGTTAGCCAATTAAATTAAACATTTAATTGTGACATGAAGACCTAGGATAAATAAATAAATTATTTAACCTAGAGGAAGAAAATGGAGAGAAAATGACAAACAAGGTTAAATGAATAAATCATAAAACCCTAGAAGATAAATTAGAAACGCAAGGACGACAATTAGGTCTTGATATAAAATTGATTTGATGTCGATTCGATCATGATTTTGAATTGATAAATGACTTGATTGATAAATAATTTTGATTGATAAATGCACCAATTTACGAGGAATAATGACAAATTGATCCAAATTAACATGATTGAGAAGGACGACGATCGATGACAAATCGATTGCAAAATGACAAGATTGAAAATGATAACGATCGATGACAAATCGACCACAAAATGACAAGATTGACAAGAGGACAAAACCCTAATTAGGATTGATGATGTCCAAAATGATGACAAATTAGCACGCACATTGATGCGACAGGATAAGATTGACCAAAATCATGACAAATATTGCTATCGACAAGACCAAATTCAAGAGCGAGATAAATGAAGAAATGCAGAAGAATGACTCAATGCTCGCAAATGATAAAGACCAAGTGCATAACATAGGAGAAAACGTTAATGCGACGCAAAAACCTAAAATAAGGCAATGCGTAAATGTTAAAGCATGATTCCGCAAGCGTTGACCATTTTTAGGTGTCTACATTTTGCCCCTCTTTGAGACAATGCGATTTTAAGCGTTGTTTCAAAGAACAATAATGAAAATGCCCCAGACAATGACATATGACATATGCATGCCCCCTCGAGGAATTGGTCAGAAACATGTAGAGAAGAGGCCAATTGATCGATAAAAATGATAGAAAATGATAGGAGCAAATAGACTGACAATCAGAGACCGGATGCACAAAGGACAAGCAATTGAAGACACAAAAGACCGCGACCAACATAAGATGGAGGGGGTGCACATCCATCTATGCACTAACAAAGATCTATAAATGAGGCAAAGAGAATGAAATTTGCTCATTTGCACTAGCCCAAGAAGAGGATTTGTTGCTCTGGAAAAGGACACTTGCAGAGAGATGGTGAACATTCCAAGGGTAGATCACCTTGGAGAACATGTACACACATTCAGACGACCAGACGACGCGGGAGCAGCGTTATGTATCTCAAAAACCCATGTTTTCAATTTTATGAATTTGACTTGCTTGCGGGACATTGCGGGGCCCACAAGGGATGCAGAAAGGGACTCCTGTGCTTGTAGGGTGAATCCTGTGCTTGTGTAGGGTCTTCTGCGCTTGTGTAGGGGGACACAGGTGCAAGACATGTGACACAGGCACATTACTCATCACACAGGCGCAATTATGCATTGGCAACTCAATTTTGGTCCAAAACAGCATGCAAATGATCTGAAAAGGGAGGATAAGGGTAGGATAGGTCAAAATAGCTTTAAAAACACCCTGATTTGTGGATGAAACAAGGAAATGCAACTCATAGGAGCAAACCCTAATACTAACAAAATAT